>NW_027370453.1:0-35871 GCF_046119375.1 Phyllobates terribilis | reverse complement strand
AAAATCAATGAATATTGTAAATGCACAAACAGTAATATCTCCACATTGCACGGTGCAATTCTGAAATTTTTAGCTTTTTCCTGTTAATCCTAGCATGATAAAGAAGATTCAAAGAGAGTGAGATGCCAGCTCCTTTCATTCAGTCAGTAGCTTCAAACATTTCTGGACGTTTTTCAATGGCAAAAATCAATGAATATTGTAAATGCACAAACAGTAATATCTCCACATTGCACGGTGCAATTCTGAAATTTTTAGCTTTTTCCTGTTAATCCTAGCATGATAAAGAAGATTCAAAGAGAGTGAGATGCCAGCTCCTTTCATTCAGTCAGTAGCTTCAAACATTTCTGGACGTTTTTCAATGGCAAAAATCAATGAATATTGTAAATGCACAAACAGTAATATCTCCACATTGCACGGTGCAATTCTGAAATTTTTTGCTTTTTCCTGTTAATCCTAGCATGATAAAGAAGATTCAAAGAGAGTGAGATGCCAGCTCCTTTCATTCAGTCCAGTAGCTTCAAACATTTCTGGTATATGAAAAACATGTTTTTCAATGGCAAAAATCAATGAATATTGTAAATGCACAAACAGTAATATCTCCACATTGCACGGTGCAATTCTGAAATTTTTAGCTTTTCCTGTTAATCCTAGCATGATAAAGAAGATTCAAAGAGAGTGAGATGCCAGCTCCTTTCATTCAGTCAGTAGCTTCAAACATTTCTGGACGTTTTTCAATGGCAAAAATCAATGAATATTGTAAATGCACAAACAGTAATATCTCCACATTGCATGGTGCAATTCTGAAATTTTTAGCTTTTTCCTGTTAATCCTAGCATGATAAAGAAGATTCAAAGAGAGTGAGATGCCAGCTCCTTTCATTCAGTCAGTAGCTTCAAACATTTCTGGACGTTTTTCAATGGCAAAAATCAATGAATATTGTAAATGCACAAACAGTAATATCTCCACATTGCACGGTGCAATTCTGAAATTTTTAGCTTTTTCCTGTTAATCCTAGCATGATAAAGAAGATTCAAAGAGAGTGAGATGCCAGCTCCTTTCATTCAGTCAGTAGCTTCAAACATTTCTGGACGTTTTTCAATGGCAAAAATCAATGAATATTGTAAATGCACAAACAGTAATATCTCCACATTGCACGGTGCAATTCTGAAATTTTTTGCTTTTTCCTGTTAATCCTAGCATGATAAAGAAGATTCAAAGAGAGTGAGATGCCAGCTCCTTTCATTCAGTCAGTAGCTTCAAACATTTCTGGTATATGAAAAACATGTTTTTCAATGGCAAAAATCAATGAATATTGTAAATGCACAAACAGTAATATCTCCACATTGCACGGTGCAATTCTGAAATTTTTTAGCTTTTTCCTGTTAATCCTAGCATGATAAAGAAGATTCAAAGAGAGTGAGATGCCAGCTCCTTTCATTCAGTCAGTAGCTTCAAACATTTCTGGACGTTTTTCAATGGCAAAAATCAATGAATATTGTAAATGCACAAACAGTAATATCTCCACATTGCACGGTGCAATTCTGAAATTTTTAGCTTTTTCCTGCTAATCCTAGCATGATAAAGAAGATTCAAAGAGAGTGAGATGCCAGCTCCTTTCATTCAGTCAGTAGCTTCAAACATTTCTGGTATATGAAAAACATGTTTTTCAATGGCAAAAATCAATGAATATTGTAAATGCACAAACAGTAATATCTCCACATTGCACGGTGCAATTCTGAAATTTTTAGCTTTTTCCTGTTAATCCTAGCATGATAAAGAAGATTCAAAGAGAGTGAGATGCCAGCTCCTTTCATTCAGTCAGTAGCTTCAAACATTTCTGGTATATGAAAAACATGTTTTTCAATGGCAAAAATCAATGAATATTGTAAATGCACAAACAGTAATATCTCCACATTGCACGGTGCAATTCTGAAATTTTTAGCTTTTTTCCTGTTAATCCTAGCATGATAAAGAAGATTCAAAGAGAGTGAGATGCCAGCTCCTTTCATTCAGTCAGTAGCTTCAAACATTTCTGGACGTTTTTCAATGGCAAAAATCAATGAATATTGTAAATGCACAAACAGTAATATCTCCACATTGCACGGTGCAATTCTGAAATTTTTAGCTTTTTCCTGTTAATCCTAGCATGATAAAGAAGATTCAAAGAGAGTGAGATGCCAGCTCCTTTCATTCAGTCAGTAGCTTCAAACATTTCTGGTATATGAAAAACATGTTTTTCAATGGCAAAAATCAATGAATATTGTAAATGCACAAACAGTAATATCTCCACATTGCACGGTGCAATTCTGAAATTTTTAGCTTTTTCCTGTTAATCCTAGCATGATAAAGAAGATTCAAAGAGAGTGAGATGCCAGCTCCTTTCATTCAGTCAGTAGCTTCAAACATTTCTGGTATATGAAAAACATGTTTTTCAATGGCAAAAATCAATGAATATTGTAAATGCACAAACAGTAATATCTCCACATTGCACGGTGCAATTCTGAAATTTTTAGCTTTTTCCTGTTAATCCTAGCATGATAAAGAAGATTCAAAGAGAGTGAGATGCCAGCTCCTTTCATTCAGTCAGTAGCTTCAAACATTTCTGGAATAAAACATGTTTTTCAATGGCAAAAATCAATGAATATTGTAAATGCACAAACAGTAATATCTCCACATTGCACGGTGCAATTCTGAAATTTTTAGCTTTTTCCTGTTAATCCTAGCATGATAAAGAAGATTCAAAGAGAGTGAGATGCCAGCTCCTTTCATTCAGTCAGTAGCTTCAAACATTTCTGGTATATGAAAAACATGTTTTTCAATGGCAAAAATCAATGAATATTGTAAATGCACAAACAGTAATATCTCCACATTGCACGGTGCAATTCTGAAATTTTTAGCTTTTTCCTGTTAATCCTAGCATGATAAAGAAGATTCAAAGAGAGTGAGATGCCAGCTCCTTTCATTCAGTCAGTAGCTTCAAACATTTCTGGACGTTTTTCAATGGCAAAAATCAATGAATATTGTAAATGCACAAACAGTAATATCTCCACATTGCACGGTGCAATTCTGAAATTTTTAGCTTTTTCCTGTTAATCCTAGCATGATAAAGAAGATTCAAAGAGAGTGAGATGCCAGCTCCTTTCATTCAGTCAGTAGCTTCAAACATTTCTGGTATATGAAAAACATGTTTTTCAATGGCAAAAATCAATGAATATTGTAAATGCACAAACAGTAATATCTCCACATTGCACGGTGCAATTCTGAAATTTTTAGCTTTTTCCTGTTAATCCTAGCATGATAAAGAAGATTCAAAGAGAGTGAGATGCCAGCTCCTTTCATTCAGTCAGTAGCTTCAAACATTTCTGGACGTTTTTCAATGGCAAAAATCAATGAATATTGTAAATGCACAAACAGTAATATCTCCACATTGCAAGGTGCAATTCTGAAATTTTTAGCTTTTTCCTGTTAATCCTAGCATGATAAAGAAGATTCAAAGAGAGTGAGATGCCAGCTCCTTTCATTCAGTCAGTAGCTTCAAACATTTCTGGACGTTTTTCAATGGCAAAAATCAATGAATATTGTAAATGCACAAACAGTAATATCTCCACATTGCACGGTGCAATTCTGAAATTTTTAGCTTTTTCCTGTTAATCCTAGCATGATAAAGAAGATTCAAAGAGAGTGAGATGCCAGCTCCTTTCATTCAGTCAGTAGCTTCAAACATTTCTGGTATATGAAAAACATGTTTTTCAATGGCAAAAATCAATGAATATTGTAAATGCACAAACAGTAATATCTCCACATTGCACGGTGCAATTCTGAAATTTTTAGCTTTTTCCTGTTAATCCTAGCATGATAAAGAAGATTCAAAGAGAGTGAGATGCCAGCTCCTTTCATTCAGTCAGTAGCTTCAAACATTTCTGGTATATGAAAAACATGTTTTTCAATGGCAAAAATCAATGAATATTGTAAATGCACAAACAGTAATATCTCCACATTGCACGGTGCAATTCTGAAATTTTTAGCTTTTTCCTGTTAATCCTAGCATGATAAAGAAGATTCAAAGAGAGTGAGATGCCAGCTCCTTTCATTCAGTCAGTAGCTTCAAACATTTCTGGACGTTTTTCAATGGCAAAAATCAATGAATATTGTAAATGCACAAACAGTAATATCTCCACATTGCACGGTGCAATTCTGAAATTTTTAGCTTTTTCCTGTTAATCCTAGCATGATAAAGAAGATTCAAAGAGAGTGAGATGCCAGCTCCTTTCATTCAGTCAGTAGCTTCAAACATTTCTGGTATATGAAAAACATGTTTTTCAATGGCAAAAATCAATGAATATTGTAAATGCACAAACAGTAATATCTCCACATTGCACGGTGCAATTCTGAAATTTTTAGCTTTTTCCTGTTAATCCTAGCATGATAAAGAAGATTCAAAGAGAGTGAGATGCCAGCTCCTTTCATTCAGTCAGTAGCTTCAAACATTTCTGGACGTTTTTCAATGGCAAAAATCAATGAATATTGTAAATGCACAAACAGTAATATCTCCACATTGCACGGTGCAATTCTGAAATTTTTAGCTTTTTCCTGTTAATCCTAGCATGATAAAGAAGATTCAAAGAGAGTGAGATGCCAGCTCCTTTCATTCAGTCAGTAGCTTCAAACATTTCTGGTATATGAAAAACATGTTTTTCAATGGCAAAAATCAATGAATATTGTAAATGCACAAACAGTAATATCTCCACATTGCACGGTGCAATTCTGAAATTTTTAGCTTTTTCCTGTTAATCCTAGCATGATAAAGAAGATTCAAAGAGAGTGAGATGCCAGCTCCTTTCATTCAGTCAGTAGCTTCAAACATTTCTGGTATATGAAAAACATGTTTTTCAATGGCAAAAATCAATGAATATTGTAAATGCACAAACAGTAATATCTCCACATTGCACGGTGCAATTCTGAAATTTTTAGCTTTTTCCTGTTAATCCTAGCATGATAAAGAAGATTCAAAGAGAGTGAGATGCCAGCTCCTTTCATTCAGTCAGTAGCTTCAAACATTTCTGGTATATGAAAAACATGTTTTTCAATGGCAAAAATCAATGAATATTGTAAATGCACAAACAGTAATATCTCCACATTGCACGGTGCAATTCTGAAATTTTTAGCTTTTTCCTGTTAATCCTAGCATGATAAAGAAGATTCAAAGAGAGTGAGATGCCAGCTCCTTTCATTCAGTCAGTAGCTTCAAACATTTCTGGACGTTTTTCAATGGCAAAAATCAATGAATATTGTAAATGCACAAACAGTAATATCTCCACATTGCACGGTGCAATTCTGAAATTTTTAGCTTTTTCCTGCTAATCCTAGCATGATAAAGAAGATTCAAAGAGAGTGAGATGCCAGCTCCTTTCATTCAGTCAGTAGCTTCAAACATTTCTGGTATATGAAAAACATGTTTTTCAATGGCAAAAATCAATGAATATTGTAAATGCACAAACAGTAATATCTCCACATTGCACGGTGCAATTCTGAAATTTTTAGCTTTTTCCTGTTAATCCTAGCATGATAAAGAAGATTCAAAGAGAGTGAGATGCCAGCTCCTTTCATTCAGTCAGTAGCTTCAAACATTTCTGGACGTTTTTCAATGGCAAAAATCAATGAATATTGTAAATGCACAAACAGTAATATCTCCACATTGCACGGTGCAATTCTGAAATTTTTAGCTTTTTCCTGTTAATCCTAGCATGATAAAGAAGATTCAAAGAGAGTGAGATGCCAGCTCCTTTCATTCAGTCAGTAGCTTCAAACATTTCTGGACGTTTTTCAATGGCAAAAATCAATGAATATTGTAAATGCACAAACAGTAATATCTCCACATTGCACGGTGCAATTCTGAAATTTTTAGCTTTTTCCTGTTAATCCTAGCATGATAAAGAAGATTCAAAGAGAGTGAGATGCCAGCTCCTTTCATTCAGTCAGTAGCTTCAAACATTTCTGGACGTTTTTCAATGGCAAAAATCAATGAATATTGTAAATGCACAAACAGTAATATCTCCACATTGCACGGTGCAATTCTGAAATTTTTTGCTTTTTCCTGTTAATCCTAGCATGATAAAGAAGATTCAAAGAGAGTGAGATGCCAGCTCCTTTCATTCAGTCAGTAGCTTCAAACATTTCTGGTATATGAAAAACATGTTTTTCAATGGCAAAAATCAATGAATATTGTAAATGCACAAACAGTAATATCTCCACATTGCACGGTGCAATTCTGAAATTTTTAGCTTTTTCCTGCTAATCCTAGCATGATAAAGAAGATTCAAAGAGAGTGAGATGCCAGCTCCTTTCATTCAGTCAGTAGCTTCAAACATTTCTGGACGTTTTTCAATGGCAAAAATCAATGAATATTGTAAATGCACAAACAGTAATATCTCCACATTGCACGGTGCAATTCTGAAATTTTTAGCTTTTTCCTGCTAATCCTAGCATGATAAAGAAGATTCAAAGAGAGTGAGATGCCAGCTCCTTTCATTCAGTCAGTAGCTTCAAACATTTCTGGACGTTTTTCAATGGCAAAAACCAATGAATATTGTAAATGCACAAACAGTAATATCTCCACATTGCACGGTGCAATTCTGAAATTTTTAGCTTTTTCCTGTTAATCCTAGCATGATAAAGAAGATTCAAAGAGAGTGAGATGCCAGCTCCTTTCATTCAGTCAGTAGCTTCAAACATTTCTGGACGTTTTTCAATGGCAAAAATCAATGAATATTGTAAATGCACAAACAGTAATATCTCCACATTGCACGGTGCAATTCTGAAATTTTTAGCTTTTTCCTGTTAATCCTAGCATGATAAAGAAGATTCAAAGAGAGTGAGATGCCAGCTCCTTTCATTCAGTCAGTAGCTTCAAACATTTCTGGACGTTTTTCAATGGCAAAAATCAATGAATATTGTAAATGCACAAACAGTAATATCTCCACATTGCACGGTGCAATTCTGAAATTTTTAGCTTTTTCCTGTTAATCCTAGCATGATAAAGAAGATTCAAAGAGAGTGAGATGCCAGCTCCTTTCATTCAGTCAGTAGCTTCAAACATTTCTGGACGTTTTTCAATGGCAAAAATCAATGAATATTGTAAATGCACAAACAGTAATATCTCCACATTGCACGGTGCAATTCTGAAATTTTTAGCTTTTTCCTGTTAATCCTAGCATGATAAAGAAGATTCAAAGAGAGTGAGATGCCAGCTCCTTTCATTCAGTCAGTAGCTTCAAACATTTCTGGTATATGAAAAACATGTTTTTCAATGGCAAAAATCAATGAATATTGTAAATGCACAAACAGTAATATCTCCACATTGCACGGTGCAATTCTGAAATTTTTAGCTTTTTCCTGTTAATCCTAGCATGATAAAGAAGATTCAAAGAGAGTGAGATGCCAGCTCCTTTCATTCAGTCAGTAGCTTCAAACATTTCTGGTATATGAAAAACATGTTTTTCAATGGCAAAAATCAATGAATATTGTAAATGCACAAACAGTAATATCTCCACATTGCACGGTGCAATTCTGAAATTTTTAGCTTTTTCCTGTTAATCCTAGCATGATAAAGAAGATTCAAAGAGAGTGAGATGCCAGCTCCTTTCATTCAGTCAGTAGCTTCAAACATTTCTGGACGTTTTTCAATGGCAAAAATCAATGAATATTGTAAATGCACAAACAGTAATATCTCCACATTGCACGGTGCAATTCTGAAATTTTTTGCTTTTTCCTGTTAATCCTAGCATGATAAAGAAGATTCAAAGAGAGTGAGATGCCAGCTCCTTTCATTCAGTCAGTAGCTTCAAACATTTCTGGTATATGAAAAACATGTTTTTCAATGGCAAAAATCAATGAATATTGTAAATGCACAAACAGTAATATCTCCACATTGCACGGTGCAATTCTGAAATTTTTAGCTTTTTCCTGTTAATCCTAGCATGATAAAGAAGATTCAAAGAGAGTGAGATGCCAGCTCCTTTCATTCAGTCAGTAGCTTCAAACATTTCTGGTATATGAAAAACATGTTTTTCAATGGCAAAAATCAATGAATATTGTAAATGCACAAACAGTAATATCTCCACATTGCACGGTGCAATTCTGAAATTTTTAGCTTTTTCCTGTTAATCCTAGCATGATAAAGAAGATTCAAAGAGAGTGAGATGCCAGCTCCTTTCATTCAGTCAGTAGCTTCAAACATTTCTGGTATATGAAAAACATGTTTTTCAATGGCAAAAATCAATGAATATTGTAAATGCACAAACAGTAATATCTCCACATTGCACGGTGCAATTCTGAAATTTTTAGCTTTTTCCTGTTAATCCTAGCATGATAAAGAAGATTCAAAGAGAGTGAGATGCCAGCTCCTTTCATTCAGTCAGTAGCTTCAAACATTTCTGGACGTTTTTCAATGGCAAAAATCAATGAATATTGTAAATGCACAAACAGTAATATCTCCACATTGCACGGTGCAATTCTGAAATTTTTAGCTTTTTCCTGTTAATCCTAGCATGATAAAGAAGATTCAAAGAGAGTGAGATGCCAGCTCCTTTCATTCAGTCAGTAGCTTCAAACATTTCTGGTATATGAAAAACATGTTTTTCAATGGCAAAAATCAATGAATATTGTAAATGCACAAACAGTAATATCTCCACATTGCACGGTGCAATTCTGAAATTTTTAGCTTTTTCCTGTTAATCCTAGCATGATAAAGAAGATTCAAAGAGAGTGAGATGCCAGCTCCTTTCATTCAGTCAGTAGCTTCAAACATTTCTGGTATATGAAAAACATGTTTTTCAATGGCAAAAATCAATGAATATTGTAAATGCACAAACAGTAATATCTCCACATTGCACGGTGCAATTCTGAAATTTTTAGCTTTTTCCTGCTAATCCTAGCATGATAAAGAAGATTCAAAGAGAGTGAGATGCCAGCTCCTTTCATTCAGTCAGTAGCTTCAAACATTTCTGGACGTTTTTCAATGGCAAAAATCAATGAATATTGTAAATGCACAAACAGTAATATCTCCACATTGCACGGTGCAATTCTGAAATTTTTAGCTTTTTCCTGTTAATCCTAGCATGATAAAGAAGATTCAAAGAGAGTGAGATGCCAGCTCCTTTCATTCAGTCAGTAGCTTCAAACATTTCTGGTATATGAAAAACATGTTTTTCAATGGCAAAAATCAATGAATATTGTAAATGCACAAACAGTAATATCTCCACATTGCACGGTGCAATTCTGAAATTTTTAGCTTTTTCCTGTTAATCCTAGCATGATAAAGAAGATTCAAAGAGAGTGAGATGCCAGCTCCTTTCATTCAGTCAGTAGCTTCAAACATTTCTGGACGTTTTTCAATGGCAAAAATCAATGAATATTGTAAATGCACAAACAGTAATATCTCCACATTGCACGGTGCAATTCTGAAATTTTTAGTTTTTTCCTGTTAATCCTAGCATGATAAAGAAGATTCAAAGATAGTGAGATGCCAGCTCCTTTCATTCAGTCAGTAGCTTCAAACATTTCTGGACGTTTTTCAATGGCAAAAATCAATGAATATTGTAAATGCACAAACAGTAATATCTCCACATTGCACGGTGCAATTCTGAAATTTTTAGCTTTTTCCTGTTAATCCTAGCATGATAAAGAAGATTCAAAGAGAGTGAGATGCCAGCTCCTTTCATTCAGTCAGTAGCTTCAAACATTTCTGGACGTTTTTCAATGGCAAAAATCAATGAATATTGTAAATGCACAAACAGTAATATCTCCACATTGCACGGTGCAATTCTGAAATTTTTAGCTTTTTCCTGTTAATCCTAGCATGATAAAGAAGATTCAAAGAGAGTGAGATGCCAGCTCCTTTCATTCAGTCAGTAGCTTCAAACATTTCTGGTATATGAAAAACATGTTTTTCAATGGCAAAAATCAATGAATATTGTAAATGCACAAACAGTAATATCTCCACATTGCACGGTGCAATTCTGAAATTTTTAGCTTTTTCCTGTTAATCCTAGCATGATAAAGAAGATTCAAAGAGAGTGAGATGCCAGCTCCTTTCATTCAGTCAGTAGCTTCAAACATTTCTGGACGTTTTTCAATGGCAAAAATCAATGAATATTGTAAATGCACAAACAGTAATATCTCCACATTGCACGGTGCAATTCTGAAATTTTTAGCTTTTTCCTGTTAATCCTAGCATGATAAAGAAGATTCAAAGAGAGTGAGATGCCAGCTCCTTTCATTCAGTCAGTAGCTTCAAACATTTCTGGACGTTTTTCAATGGCAAAAATCAATGAATATTGTAAATGCACAAACAGTAATATCTCCACATTGCACGGTGCAATTCTGAAATTTTTAGCTTTTTCCTGTTAATCCTAGCATGATAAAGAAGATTCAAAGAGAGTGAGATGCCAGCTCCTTTCATTCAGTCAGTAGCTTCAAACATTTCTGGTATATGAAAAACATGTTTTTCAATGGCAAAAATCAATGAATATTGTAAATGCACAAACAGTAATATCTCCACATTGCACGGTGCAATTCTGAAATTTTTAGCTTTTTCCTGTTAATCCTAGCATGATAAAGAAGATTCAAAGAGAGTGAGATGCCAGCTCCTTTCATTCAGTCAGTAGCTTCAAACATTTCTGGACGTTTTTCAATGGCAAAAATCAATGAATATTGTAAATGCACAAACAGTAATATCTCCACATTGCACGGTGCAATTCTGAAATTTTTAGCTTTTTCCTGTTAATCCTAGCATGATAAAGAAGATTTAAAGAGAGTGAGATGCCAGCTCCATTCATTCAGTCAGTAGCTTCAAACATTTCTGGACGTTTTTCAATGGCAAAAATCAATGAATATTGTAAATGCACAAACAGTAATATCTCCACATTGCACGGTGCAATTCTGAAATTTTTAGCTTTTTCCTGTTAATCCTAGCATGATAAAGAAGATTCAAAGAGAGTGAGATGCCAGCTCCTTTCATTCAGTCAGTAGCTTCAAACATTTCTGGACGTTTTTCAATGGCAAAAATCAATGAATATTGTAAATGCACAAACAGTAATATCTCCACATTGCACGGTGCAATTCTGAAATTTTTAGCTTTTTCCTGTTAATCCTAGCATGATAAAGAAGATTCAAAGAGAGTGAGATGCCAGCTCCTTTCATTCAGTCAGTAGCTTCAAACATTTCTGGACGTTTTTCAATGGCAAAAATCAATGAATATTGTAAATGCACAAACAGTAATATCTCCACATTGCACGGTGCAATTCTGAAATTTTTAGCTTTTTCCTGTTAATCCTAGCATGATAAAGAAGATTCAAAGAGAGTGAGATGCCAGCTCCTTTCATTCAGTCAGTAGCTTCAAACATTTCTGGACGTTTTTCAATGGCAAAAATCAATGAATATTGTAAATGCACAAACAGTAATATCTCCACATTGCACGGTGCAATTCTGAAATTTTTAGCTTTTTCCTGTTAATCCTAGCATGATAAAGAAGATTCAAAGAGAGTGAGATGCCAGCTCCTTTCATTCAGTCAGTAGCTTCAAACATTTCTGGTATATGAAAAACATGTTTTTCAATGGCAAAAATCAATGAATATTGTAAATGCACAAACAGTAATATCTCCACATTGCACGGTGCAATTCTGAAATTTTTAGCTTTTTCCTGTTAATCCTAGCATGATAAAGAAGATTCAAAGAGAGTGAGATGCCAGCTCCTTTCATTCAGTCAGTAGCTTCAAACATTTCTGGACGTTTTTCAATGGCAAAAATCAATGAATATTGTAAATGCACAAACAGTAATATCTCCACATTGCACGGTGCAATTCTGAAATTTTTAGCTTTTTCCTGTTAATCCTAGCATGATAAAGAAGATTCAAAGAGAGTGAGATGCCAGCTCCTTTCATTCAGTCAGTAGCTTCAAACATTTCTGGACGTTTTTCAATGGCAAAAATCAATGAATATTGTAAATGCACAAACAGTAATATCTCCACATTGCACGGTGCAATTCTGAAATTTTTAGCTTTTTCCTGTTAATCCTAGCATGATAAAGAAGATTCAAAGAGAGTGAGATGCCAGCTCCTTTCATTCAGTCAGTAGCTTCAAACATTTCTGGTATATGAAAAACATGTTTTTCAATGGCAAAAATCAATGAATATTGTAAATGCACAAACAGTAATATCTCCACATTGCACGGTGCAATTCTGAAATTTTTAGCTTTTTCCTGTTAATCCTAGCATGATAAAGAAGATTCAAAGAGAGTGAGATGCCAGCTCCTTTCATTCAGTCAGTAGCTTCAAACATTTCTGGACGTTTTTCAATGGCAAAAATCAATGAATATTGTAAATGCACAAACAGTAATATCTCCACATTGCACGGTGCAATTCTGAAATTTTTAGCTTTTTCCTGTTAATCCTAGCATGATAAAGAAGATTCAAAGAGAGTGAGATGCCAGCTCCTTTCATTCAGTCAGTAGCTTCAAACATTTCTGGACGTTTTTCAATGGCAAAAATCAATGAATATTGTAAATGCACAAACAGTAATATCTCCACATTGCACGGTGCAATTCTGAAATTTTTAGCTTTTTCCTGTTAATCCTAGCATGATAAAGAAGATTCAAAGAGAGTGAGATGCCAGCTCCTTTCATTCAGTCAGTAGCTTCAAACATTTCTGGTATATGAAAAACATGTTTTTCAATGGCAAAAATCAATGAATATTGTAAATGCACAAACAGTAATATCTCCACATTGCACGGTGCAATTCTGAAATTTTTAGCTTTTTCCTGTTAATCCTAGCATGATAAAGAAGATTCAAAGAGAGTGAGATGCCAGCTCCTTTCATTCAGTCAGTAGCTTCAAACATTTCTGGACGTTTTTCAATGGCAAAAATCAATGAATATTGTAAATGCACAAACAGTAATATCTCCACATTGCACGGTGCAATTCTGAAATTTTTAGCTTTTTCCTGTTAATCCTAGCATGATAAAGAAGATTCAAAGAGAGTGAGATGCCAGCTCCTTTCATTCAGTCAGTAGCTTCAAACATTTCTGGACGTTTTTCAATGGCAAAAATCAATGAATATTGTAAATGCACAAACAGTAATATCTCCACATTGCACGGTGCAATTCTGAAATTTTTAGCTTTTTCCTGTTAATCCTAGCATGATAAAGAAGATTCAAAGAGAGTGAGATGCCAGCTCCTTTCATTCAGTCAGTAGCTTCAAACATTTCTGGACGTTTTTCAATGGCAAAAATCAATGAATATTGTAAATGCACAAACAGTAATATCTCCACATTGCATGGTGCAATTCTGAAATTTTTAGCTTTTTCCTGTTAATCCTAGCATGATAAAGAAGATTCAAAGAGAGTGAGATGCCAGCTCCTTTCATTCAGTCAGTAGCTTCAAACATTTCTGGTATATGAAAAACATGTTTTTCAATGGCAAAAATCAATGAATATTGTAAATGCACAAACAGTAATATCTCCACATTGCACGGTGCAATTCTGAAATTTTTAGCTTTTTCCTGTTAATCCTAGCATGATAAAGAAGATTCAAAGAGAGTGAGATGCCAGCTCCTTTCATTCAGTCAGTAGCTTCAAACATTTCTGGTATATGAAAAACATGTTTTTCAATGGCAAAAATCAATGAATATTGTAAATGCACAAACAGTAATATCTCCACATTGCACGGTGCAATTCTGAAATTTTTAGCTTTTTCCTGTTAATCCTAGCATGATAAAGAAGATTCAAAGAGAGTGAGATGCCAGCTCCTTTCATTCAGTCAGTAGCTTCAAACATTTCTGGACGTTTTTCAATGGCAAAAATCAATGAATATTGTAAATGCACAAACAGTAATATCTCCACATTGCACGGTGCAATTCTGAAATTTTTAGCTTTTTCCTGTTAATCCTAGCATGATAAAGAAGATTCAAAGAGAGTGAGATGCCAGCTCCTTTCATTCAGTCAGTAGCTTCAAACATTTCTGGTATATGAAAAACATGTTTTTCAATGGCAAAAATCAATGAATATTGTAAATGCACAAACAGTAATATCTCCACATTGCACGGTGCAATTCTGAAATTTTTAGCTTTTTCCTGTTAATCCTAGCATGATAAAGAAGATTCAAAGAGAGTGAGATGCCAGCTCCTTTCATTCAGTCAGTAGCTTCAAACATTTCTGGACGTTTTTCAATGGCAAAAATCAATGAATATTGTAAATGCACAAACAGTAATATCTCCACATTGCACGGTGCAATTCTGAAATTTTTAGCTTTTTCCTGTTAATCCTAGCATGATAAAGAAGATTCAAAGAGAGTGAGATGCCAGCTCCTTTCATTCAGTCAGTAGCTTCAAACATTTCTGGTATATGAAAAACATGTTTTTCAATGGCAAAAATCAATGAATATTGTAAATGCACAAACAGTAATATCTCCACATTGCACGGTGCAATTCTGAAATTTTTAGCTTTTTCCTGTTAATCCTAGCATGATAAAGAAGATTCAAAGAGAGTGAGATGCCAGCTCCTTTCATTCAGTCAGTAGCTTCAAACATTTCTGGTATATGAAAAACATGTTTTTCAATGGCAAAAATCAATGAATATTGTAAATGCACAAACAGTAATATCTCCACATTGCACGGTGCAATTCTGAAATTTTTTGCTTTTTCCTGCTAATCCTAGCATGATAAAGAAGATTCAAAGAGAGTGAGATGCCAGCTCCTTTCATTCAGTCAGTAGCTTCAAACATTTCTGGACGTTTTTCAATGGCAAAAATCAATGAATATTGTAAATGCACAAACAGTAATATCTCCACATTGCACGGTGCAATTCTGAAATTTTTTGCTTTTTCCTGTTAATCCTAGCATGATAAAGAAGATTCAAAGAGAGTGAGATGCCAGCTCCTTTCATTCAGTCAGTAGCTTCAAACATTTCTGGACGTTTTTCAATGGCAAAAATCAATGAATATTGTAAATGCACAAACAGTAATATCTCCACATTGCACGGTGCAATTCTGAAATTTTTAGCTTTTTCCTGTTAATCCTAGCATGATAAAGAAGATTCAAAGAGAGTGAGATGCCAGCTCCTTTCATTCAGTCAGTAGCTTCAAACATTTCTGGTATATGAAAAACATGTTTTTCAATGGCAAAAATCAATGAATATTGTAAATGCACAAACAGTAATATCTCCACATTGCACGGTGCAATTCTGAAATTTTTAGCTTTTTCCTGTTAATCCTAGCATGATAAAGAAGATTCAAAGAGAGTGAGATGCCAGCTCCTTTCATTCAGTCAGTAGCTTCAAACATTTCTGGTATATGAAAAACATGTTTTTCAATGGCAAAAATCAATGAATATTGTAAATGCACAAACAGTAATATCTCCACATTGCACGGTGCAATTCTGAAATTTTTAGCTTTTTCCTGTTAATCCTAGCATGATAAAGAAGATTCAAAGAGAGTGAGATGCCAGCTCCTTTCATTCAGTCAGTAGCTTCAAACATTTCTGGTGTATGAAAAACATGTTTTTCAATGGCAAAAATCAATGAATATTGTAAATGCACAAACAGTAATATCTCCACATTGCACGGTGCAATTCTGAAATTTTTAGCTTTTTCCTGTTAATCCTAGCATGATAAAGAAGATTCAAAGAGAGTGAGATGCCAGCTCCTTTCATTCAGTCAGTAGCTTCAAACATTTCTGGTATATGAAAAACATGTTTTTCAATGGCAAAAATCAATGAATATTGTAAATGCACAAACAGTAATATCTCCACATTGCACGGTGCAATTCTGAAATTTTTAGCTTTTTCCTGTTAATCCTAGCATGATAAAGAAGATTCAAAGAGAGTGAGATGCCAGCTCCTTTCATTCAGTCAGTAGCTTCAAACATTTCTGGTATATGAAAAACATGTTTTTCAATGGCAAAAATCAATGAATATTGTAAATGCACAAACAGTAATATCTCCACATTGCACGGTGCAATTCTGAAATTTTTAGCTTTTTCCTGTTAATCCTAGCATGATAAAGAAGATTCAAAGAGAGTGAGATGCCAGCTCCTTTCATTCAGTCAGTAGCTTCAAACATTTCTGGTGTATGAAAAACATGTTTTTCAATGGCAAAAATCAATGAATATTGTAAATGCACAAACAGTAATATCTCCACATTGCACGGTGCAATTCTGAAATTTTTAGCTTTTTCCTGTTAATCCTAGCATGATAAAGAAGATTCAAAGAGAGTGAGATGGGGGGAGTGGCCTGAGCACAGGACGAGATGGTAGCTTGATCCTGAGCTCCCTGAGGGCTAAAACTACAAAGCGACGATAAAAGCAACTTAAGAAGATTTACTCGATCAATTCTTACATGGATTAACTCCCTAAAGCTTAAGGATCATCTGGATACTGAAAAGACTCTCCCTGACCCGTTATTCTGGGAGATATTTCGTTTGGAAGCAGTGAGGTGCGCCCTTGATTTCATGCCAGTCGTGGGTATTGTGACATAGACCTGCAGGCTTGCAGGTCTGTGTGTCTCTGCAAGGGGACCCTCCCTACTCCCTTCCTCTGGACCTAGGAACACTGTTTATCGGGTGCTATCGGACAATTTGCAAAGGATTCATATTTTGAGGAAGGTGGCAGGGAGCCCTTAAAGCCTGCTCTGCTGTTGTGGGAGGCCGGTGGCTGCGGGACAAGCCGATTATATACTTCAGCTTTTACAGCCTGTGCTGGGAAGTAACAAGGACCGAGTCCTAACTAGACCCACGGGACCCTGTAGCCCTGAAAACGGCCCCACTGTACTGGACCACCAGCCTGCAAGCTGTCCCTGCCTGCTATCCACCCCACTTCCAGCTGCGACCGGGGGTAAGACTCCTACAGAGATACCACCGCCCGGCGCTGTACCACCCTGCTACTAGCTGCGACCAGTGACAGGACTCCGGAAGTTAAAAACACCGGCCGGCACTTTCTGTGGAGGATCGCGGACCCCGGGGACCTTCCAGATCTACAATCAAGTAAGAAGATTGTGAGATCGGAGCCCTGAGAAGTCCAGCACACGGACGCCAAGCTACGGGACCTTCCTGCTTCAGGACGCCGGCAGCAGCCCGAAGACCCGGCCCTGCTCACAGCTGACGCGGCTACACGGAGGAGAGGAACTGTAGATATCATCTAAAAAGGCCGCGCGGTCCCGCTGCTGTGGTGACGGAGACCGCGTGATAATTTGTCCCCCTCCACGGTCCTGCAACCTAAAGAGTGGACACTGAGACCGGGGACTTAGGTGAACCAATAGGACTCTGTCCCCTGAAGATTGACCCCTTCTATCAAGCCACAGGACTCTCCCTGGCTGGAGACGCCGGCGGCCGCCAGGCAACCCGTCCCTGCTCCCAGCTGAAGTAGCTCTACGGAACATCGGACCGGACCTACAGGACCCCGCACCTTGGAGAAGTGGCACTGCTCCTCCGGACCAAACCTCCTGCCTCTACGGGACAAGACCCCTAAATCTAGCTGAGGACCGGGACCCCAAGCCTGAACGACGCGGAGACCGGGAGCCGGAGCGGGACTGCATACTTCAAAGTAAGGTGAGCTAAACCCAGGCTGACGCCCGGGCTCTTACCTAACTTCTGGGGACCCGTCCTTTAAAATCCCGGGGCTGCTCCGGTCGTAGCGGTGTCTCTCCCTCCTGCAGCGGCGCCGATCTGTCCCCTTCTCCCTTCAGCTGTCTGCCACCGATGGTTCCTGCGGCCGGGCTCCTTACTTCCTGTGCGGCTGTTACCTGTTTCCTGGGGCTGTTCCTAGAGTGACGGTGCCCCTCCGCTGCAAAGGACCCGCTCTGCTCCACCCCCTCCTTGTTTGACGGACACCGCCGGTGTTCACAGCCCACATTCCTATAACCCCGGGTCTATTATAGCGGCGGCGGTTTTCCTCTCCTGCTGCTGGGGGGGCCGCTCTGATGTCTCTGATGTCCCTGATCCTAAACTGACAGGAGCCACCGGTACTTACAGTCCGCCTCATTCCTCCCCGCTGTGCCGCTCTCCTGCTGACTCTGCTGAATCTGTGACTCTGGTGCCTGGCTCAGCAGACCCCTGTGGGTTGATTCCCCTACCTGCTGCAACATTGCTAAATCTTGTATGCTGCCGATATTTGAGCCCTACAGACTTCTATGACAGCTGTGCTCCGTGTCCATAGTACTGAATTTCCACTGGCACATTTAAAACTCCCGCCCCTATCTGTATCATTGCTCTGCTCTGCTGTCCAAGGTGCTGATCTTACATTATTCAGATTCTCCTGCCTTCTGTTGCGGCGTTACTCTGCACTGCTGTCCATGGTGCTGATTTGAACTGCTGTCCATGGTGCTGAACTTATATTAGTCTGTACTGCTGTCCATGGTGCTGAACTTATACCAGTCAATTTCTCCTGCCTCCTGCTGCAGCGTCGATCTGAACTGCTGTCCATGGTGCTGATTCTATATTAATACTGATACGGAGGTTTATTAAACTCCAAACGGTGTAATATCATTTTGACTGCGAGACTTGACTCTGAGGGGAGGGGGGGGATAGGAGGATCTGTCTCTGCCCTCATATATATACCCTGTGACTACGCTACTTGATATATATATAACAGTTGGTGCCCATGGAACTCTACAGATTTGCAAGCCTCCATAATAATTAGTTTCATGTTAAGAACTATATGTGCCTTTTATTTTTATCCCTCAGGTCAATTTCAGATTGTAATTCATATTTTAAGGATTGCATTTTAGGGGGTACATAATTTTGCAGTTTTTAAGGGTATTGATTGTCTTTTGTTGGATTGATATTTGTTTAACGCAAATTTCTTCTAGCCATTGTTCCCAGTCATTTTGCAACCCTAAAGTTTTTTGTCCACCTTTCAACTATTTTTAGTGGTATTTTAGTGTTTTTCTATATATATATACCCATAGGTCTGATATTTTATAATGGCGGCTAATAAAAAAAATACCCAAAAGTCTTTGGAAGCTCCCCTTAAAACTAGTGCGGTTAGAGCGAAGTCCTCCCAACGCTTTTCATTTTCAAACCCATCAGAAGATGCTGTCAATACTGTCAGTCCACTTAAGTCCAGATCACCTCATAGAAATCCGGAAGACAGACAGAGTTCTAAAATAAGCTCTCCCACCAAAGAATCTTCTAAAAGTCTATTATCTCCAAAACCACAGAGAATTCCTGATGCTAAACCTGCCCCTTCTACCGTAGTTAAAGGAAAAAAAGTGGAAGAGATGGATATTTCCATCTCATCAAAGAGAAGGGACCCAGGAGCCTGGAGCAACAAGTATTCTTCATTGGCTACGAGTTCGGAGGAGGAATCCTCGGACACGTCTCCTAATCCTAGTCCAGATAAGAGACGTGCTAAAAAGGACTTTTCCCCTTCGTCCCCAGACCCTACGCTTAGTGTCCCGGTCAAAATGCCCATTTCACAAGAGTTGGGAAATACCGACCTTGGTTCATATCTGGACAATCTTTTAAAGACAATTGACAGAAATATGAAACTGGGCTTCGAGAAACAGGTAGACACCATGAAATCTACTTTGGAAGCTTTTGGTCTTAAATTGGAGGAAAACACTAAAAGACTTGAAACGGTGGAGGGAAGGGTAGAGTCTGTCTCTTCTGATAATCTAGAAATTAAATCTGAGCTTAAAAGACTCAGATTAAAAGTTGCGGATTTGGAGGATAGGAGTAGGAGAAATAATTTGAAAATTAGAGGCATATCTGAGGATGTTTCTCCCTCAGATGTCTTGGCTTTTGTCAAAGACTTATTTCACAAGACAATCCCATCCCTCTCTGAGCAGGATCTTATTATCGATAGGGCCCATCGCCTATTTCGTCCGACCTCCATCTCCTCGGATCTTCCTAGGGATGTAATAGTTAGGTTACATTTTTTCTCGACCAAAGAGAAAATCTTGAATTATATTAGGGAAAACAGGACTTTTCCAGAGCCTT
Organism: Phyllobates terribilis; assembly: GCF_046119375.1. Lineage (NCBI taxonomy): Eukaryota > Metazoa > Chordata > Amphibia > Anura > Dendrobatidae > Phyllobates > Phyllobates terribilis. The sequence continues at coordinate 15,890 of NW_027370453.1, read as the reverse complement.
TTTCGCACTTAAAAATCTTCTCAGATTTTTCCAAAGAAACCATGGATACAAGAAGGTCATACAAACTGACCACAGACAGACTGAGGGATATGAATATCCCGTATAGGTGGGGCTTTCCAGTAAAGTTGCTGATTTTCTTTAACCGGAAAACATTCACTCTTACAGATCCTGATGAAGGCCCTAAATTTTTTGACTTTATAAAAGACATTCCCTACAAAGTTACAAAGGCACCCCACCGCTGAAATGATAAACATTACTCCCTCGGGAGTCCCCTTTAAAAATAAACTCATTTTACTACCTCACCTAACATGCTATAATAAATTTATCAGTCTTCTTTACATTTAGCCTTCATGGTTTGTCCACATTTTTTTTTCCCCCCAATCTGAGGGAGAACCTTTTCGGTGAAGGTTCCCTCAGGAGATTTTTTGCTTCGTTTTTTCTTTTTCTTTGAATACTTGGTTATTGTTATTACTATCTTTGAATTAATATTAGAGATATTGTATTCCAGCTTTGATTGTCGGTTGATTTTTATTTTTTGGGAATTTGTTGGACCAACTGACCCCTCTCCTTGTGATTTACTTTGATTATTAACTTACCTATGCCTATCAAGATCATCACCTATAATGTAAGAGGCCTAAACAGTCCCAATAAGAGATTCTCCCTTTGGAAGGAATTGGGTCATCTTGGTGCTGATGTTGCGTGTCTTCAGGAGACAAGGTTTGCCGAGGGAAAACACCCTACCTTTACCCACAAACGCTACCCTCATATATTTGAATCCACTAGCGACCGGAAAAAAGCCGGTGTAGCTACAGTGATCAGAGATTCTGTCCCATTTGAGTTTTTAGATCAGCATAGAGATGTCAATGGAAGGTTCCATATATTGCTCTGTAAACTGAATAATCATGAGTGCACTGTTGTTAACCTATACGCCCCAAATAAAAAGCAAATACCCTTTTTGAATAAGGTTTTTAGAAAGGTTGAAGAGGTTAGGAGAGGCGAATTGATTTTTTTGGGAGACTTCAACATGGTCCCGGACGGGCATATGGACTCTTCCTCCCCCAGCCGTCATTTATACCCGACGCTAAATAACTGGCTTTATAAAAACGAACTATTTGATACATTTAGATGTCTGCAAACTACCTCCAAAGAATTCTCCCATTTTTCGGATGCGCACCAAACGGCCTCTAGAATAGACTTAATAATAACTGACGTTTTTTCTTTACCCAAATTCTCTAACGTATCTATAGGTCTTAGGTCTCTATCAGATCATGCCCCTACGTCATGTGAAATTCATATTGGTCCTCTTATTAAAAATGGATTTCTTTGGAAATGTAGATCTTCACTTATTCATAACCCCAAAAACAAAAAAATTATTGAAAAAGCTATTTCTGATTATTTTAGGGAGAATGATACCCCAGATTTATCTAATCCCTTCTCCAGCTGGTGCGCTCACAAGGCCGTCCTTCGTGGTGTACTAATGCAGATATCCTCATTTGAAAAAAAAGAAAAAAGATCAAAAATTAATTCTCTTCAAAAACTGATTAGGGAAAAAGAATTAGAGCAAATTAATCTTCCTTCCCCTTCCCCAATAATTCAAAAAGAACTCTCAAATTTAAGAGTAGAGCTAAAATCAGAAATTTCTTCCTCCTATGATGCAATTATTCGGAAATCAAAATTTAATTACTATGCGGCCCTAAATAAACCTACCCGCTTTATGGCCCGCCTAGTCAAATGTAAAAGAGCAATTAATAGAATAGATAAAATAAAAAACAATAGTGGAATAACGTTTTGCCACCCTAAAGATATAGTGAACCAGTTTGCAAATTTTTACAAAAAACTCTATAACATCAAAACTGATCCTCTAATTTCCCATCCTCACCCAGATGCAATCAACAAATTTTTATCCTCCATTAACCTACCGAAATTGAGCCCTCTGGATCACGAGTCATTGAATAAGCCTTTTTCTAACCTTGAAATTATTAACACAATAAAGCAACTTAAAGATTTCAAGGCTCCGGGTCCAGATGGGTTCATTAATGAGTATTATAAAACTTTTTGTGACCTACTTTCTTCCCCTCTCACGAAAATTTTCAATCATGCTTCCTCAATAAGCTCCTTCCCCTCAGAAATGCTGGAAGCCACCATTACCCTAATACCCAAGTCTAAGGATGAGAGAGATAATGTTAAAAATTATAGGCCCATTTCGCTAATTAACACTGATATTAAGATATATTCGAAAATTCTGGCCAATCGTTTATCGACTATTCTCCCATCTCTCATCAACGATGATCAGATTGGCTTCGTTGGTGGGAGGCAAGCAACTGATGGCTCTAGAAGACTTCTGAATATTATTAAGGTGATAAATACGGCGAAACTCCCAACTTCATTGCTTGCTTTAGACGCTGAAAAAGCTTTCGACAGGTTAAATTGGCTATACCTTAAACTCACCCTTATTAAATTCGGTTTTGATAACAAATTTCTCTCTTCAATTATGGCCCTCTATTCTAACCCCCAAGCAAAAATTTATGTTAACAATTATCTCTCAAATCCAATCCCTATCACAAATGGTACTAGACAGGGTTGCCCACTTTCCCCCCTTCTCTTTGTCCTGGCTATGGAGCCTTTGGCACAGAGGATTAGAGAAAACACTGACATTAGGGGGATTTCTACCCCATCTCGAGAATTTAAAATTGGCCTCTTTGCAGATGATGTTATGCTTTCCTTGCTGGACCCAGTAAATTCGGTTGCGGAGGTTTCAAAGGTTCTAGAACTATTCTCTCAGATTTCTTATTTTAAAATTAACAATGAGAAGTCTAAACTTTTGAATATTAATCTGGACCGTCAGACGAGAGAGGTTTTACACTCAAGATTTTCCTTTGGTCTGGCTAAACGCAATCTGACTTATTTGGGGATCAGTATTGGTAAATCTATTAATTCAACAATCTCTGACAATCTGGTTCGGATTGATGACATCGTCCGGGGAGATTTGATGGATTTTATGAAAAGAGATTTGTCGTGGTGGGGTAGAGTCCTCTCTATCAAGATGTTTGTTCTTCCCAAAATTTTGTATTTTTTCCGCAACCTACCTTTATCTATTTCCCATATCTTTATTCAAAAAATTCAAAATCAGATTAATTCTTATGTCTGGGATAATAAACGTGCGAGGATATCTGCTGATATATTGTACAAGAATAAAAGTAACGGAGGTCTGAGCCATCCTAATATTTCCGCTTACTATCTGGCAAACCTTATCAAACAGAGCAGTTACTGGTTTAATTCTGACAGCCCCCCAGCTTGGATGATTCTGGAGACCTTCTTAAATAACGGTTCTTCTCCTCGTGAATTGTTACTCAGGCATCTCTTTAGACAGTGTACTCATGATTCTTCCCACCCTATTTTCCAGGCGATCATTGACGCCTGGAAAAAAATCACCAAAAAAAAGAAAAAGAATCCTTTAAGAGATTCTGATATGGATAAGCTTTCCCTTGTCAAAAAATTTCCAATTGGTTTTGTTGCTGATCTGTATAACTCTTCCATTCCAGATCAATGGGACATTAAAGGGTTAAGGAAAATTGGAGACTTGTATGAAGCTTCTGTCTTTATCCCTTTCCAAATTCTTAAGAAAAGATTCAATTTGCCTTTTTCTGATTTCTTTTTATACTCTCATTTAAAGAGTATTATTCTGGAATTCATTTCTAGCAAATTTATCGTTTCCGAAATCTCGGTGAACCTGTTAAGTAACACATCCCATAAGATTTTTTGGAGCCTGAGACACCTATATAACAGCTTCAATAATGACCTCTCTTTCCAAAAACATCTTTACATGATTCGATGGGAAAAGGACCTAAAACTCAATTTCCAATCCGACCAATGGGAGAATGCTCTTCTTTTCTCACAAGCCTCTAATATATCTATGCCCTTACAAGAGGCCTACTTCAAAATTTTAACCAGATGGTACTACACTCCAATCAGGCTCCACTATATAAAGCCCAGCAACTCTCCCCTCTGTTGGAGGGAGTGCGGCCTCAGGGGAGATCTGTTACATCTCTTTTGGAGCTGCCCTAAAATCCGCAATCTATGGGCTCAGATCTCTTCTTTGGTAGATGATCTCTTGGGCAGACCACTAATATTGACCCCTCAAAGGGCTTTACTATCCTTGGATCTTGAATCATACAAGTCGTTTGAAAGATCTTTGGTGATTCATTTATTCTCAGTTTGTAAGAATACATTGGCTTTTTATTGGAGAAAGTCACATGTCCCCACTTTGGAGGACTTAGTTGATAAGATGAATCTCCATAGAATATTTGAACTCAGATTTGCCCTTATTAACAATAATTTACTTAAATTTTCTAAGAAGTGGGATATTTGGTCCATTAAGTTCCCTCAATCATCTCATAATGCTGGAATATCTTAATAGGTGTTACATGTTTAGCTTATTAATATGTTTAATTTTGCTAATATGATAGTGGTGTGTGTTTAATTGTTCAAGTTATCTATTATCGTGTTTATTATTTGACGAACAAATTTCTCCCACCTTCCCTGATTATTCCATTTCCGTTTGTTCCCTTTCCCTTCCCCTTCCTCGGAATTACCCCTTCCCACGAATATTCTTATTTCACTACTTTATGCTACGATTGTTATTCCCCTGTTAAACTGTTTATTAAAAATAAAAAAATATGGTAAAACAAAGAGAGTGAGATGCCAGCTCCTTTCATTCAGTCAGTAGCTTCAAACATTTCTGGACGTTTTTCAATGGCAAAAATCAATGAATATTGTAAATGCACAAACAGTAATATCTCCACATTGCACGGTGCAATTCTGAAATTTTTAGCTTTTTCCTGTTAATCCTAGCATGATAAAGAAGATTCAAAGAGAGTGAGATGCCAGCTCCTTTCATTCAGTCAGTAGCTTCAAACATTTCTGGACGTTTTTCAATGGCAAAAATCAATGAATATTGTAAATGCACAAACAGTAATATCTCCACATTGCACGGTGCAATTCTGAAATTTTTAGCTTTTTCCTGTTAATCCTAGCATGATAAAGAAGATTCAAAGAGAGTGAGATGCCAGCTCCTTTCATTCAGTCAGTAGCTTCAAACATTTCTGGTATATGAAAAACATGTTTTTCAATGGCAAAAATCAATGAATATTGTAAATGCACAAACAGTAATATCTCCACATTGCACGGTGCAATTCTGAAATTTTTAGCTTTTTCCTGTTAATCCTAGCATGATAAAGAAGATTCAAAGAGAGTGAGATGCCAGCTCCTTTCATTCAGTCAGTAGCTTCAAACATTTCTGGACGTTTTTCAATGGCAAAAATCAATGAATATTGTAAATGCACAAACAGTAATATCTCCACATTGCACGGTGCAATTCTGAAATTTTTAGCTTTTTCCTGTTAATCCTAGCATGATAAAGAAGATTCAAAGAGAGTGAGATGCCAGCTCCTTTCATTCAGTCAGTAGCTTCAAACATTTCTGGACGTTTTTCAAGGGCAAAAATCAATGAATATTGTAAATGCACAAACAGTAATATCTCCACATTGCACGGTGCAATTCTGAAATTTTTAGCTTTTTCCTGTTAATCCTAGCATGATAAAGAAGATTCAAAGAGAGTGAGATGCCAGCTCCTTTCATTCAGTCAGTAGCTTCAAACATTTCTGGTATATGAAAAACATGTTTTTCAATGGCAAAAATCAATGAATATTGTAAATGCACAAACAGTAATATCTCCACATTGCACGGTGCAATTCTGAAATTTTTAGCTTTTTCCTGCTAATCCTAGCATGATAAAGAAGATTCAAAGAGAGTGAGATGCCAGCTCCTTTCATTCAGTCAGTAGCTTCAAACATTTCTGGACGTTTTTCAATGGCAAAAATCAATGAATATTGTAAATGCACAAACAGTAATATCTCCACATTGCACGGTGCAATTCTGAAATTTTTAGCTTTTTCCTGTTAATCCTAGCATGATAAAGAAGATTCAAAGAGAGTGAGATGCCAGCTCCTTTCATTCAGTCAGTAGCTTCAAACATTTCTGGACGTTTTTCAATGGCAAAAATCAATGAATATTGTAAATGCACAAACAGTAATATCTCCACATTGCACGGTGCAATTCTGAAATTTTTAGCTTTTTCCTGTTAATCCTAGCATGATAAAGAAGATTCAAAGAGAGTGAGATGCCAGCTCCTTTCATTCAGTCAGTAGCTTCAAACATTTCTGGACGTTTTTCAATGGCAAAAATCAATGAATATTGTAAATGCACAAACAGTAATATCTCCACATTGCACGGTGCAATTCTGAAATTTTTAGCTTTTTCCTGTTAATCCTAGCATGATAAAGAAGATTCAAAGAGAGTGAGATGCCAGCTCCTTTCATTCAGTCAGTAGCTTCAAACATTTCTGGACGTTTTTCAATGGCAAAAATCAATGAATATTGTAAATGCACAAACAGTAATATCTCCACATTGCACGGTGCAATTCTGAAATTTTTAGCTTTTTCCTGTTAATCCTAGCATGATAAAGAAGATTCAAAGAGAGTGAGATGCCAGCTCCTTTCATTCAGTCAGTAGCTTCAAACATTTCTGGACGTTTTTCAATGGCAAAAATCAATGAATATTGTAAATGCACAAACAGTAATATCTCCACATTGCACGGTGCAATTCTGAAATTTTTAGCTTTTTCCTGTTAATCCTAGCATGATAAAGAAGATTCAAAGAGAGTGAGATGCCAGCTCCTTTCATTCAGTCAGTAGCTTCAAACATTTCTGGTATATGAAAAACATGTTTTTCAATGGCAAAAATCAATGAATATTGTAAATGCACAAACAGTAATATCTCCACATTGCACGGTGCAATTCTGAAATTTTTAGCTTTTTCCTGTTAATCCTAGCATGATAAAGAAGATTCAAAGAGAGTGAGATGCCAGCTCCTTTCATTCAGTCAGTAGCTTCAAACATTTCTGGACGTTTTTCAATGGCAAAAATCAATGAATATTGTAAATGCACAAACAGTAATATCTCCACATTGCACGGTGCAATTCTGAAATTTTTAGCTTTTTCCTGTTAATCCTAGCATGATAAAGAAGATTCAAAGAGAGTGAGATGCCAGCTCCTTTCATTCAGTCAGTAGCTTCAAACATTTCTGGACGTTTTTCAATGGCAAAAATCAATGAATATTGTAAATGCACAAACAGTAATATCTCCACATTGCACGGTGCAATTCTGAAATTTTTAGCTTTTTCCTGTTAATCCTAGCATGATAAAGAAGATTCAAAGAGAGTGAGATGCCAGCTCCTTTCATTCAGTCAGTAGCTTCAAACATTTCTGGTATATGAAAAACATGTTTTTCAATGGCAAAAATCAATGAATATTGTAAATGCACAAACAGTAATATCTCCACATTGCACGGTGCAATTCTGAAATTTTTAGCTTTTTCCTGTTAATCCTAGCATGATAAAGAAGATTCAAAGAGAGTGAGATGCCAGCTCCTTTCATTCAGTCAGTAGCTTCAAACATTTCTGGACGTTTTTCAATGGCAAAAATCAATGAATATTGTAAATGCACAAACAGTAATATCTCCACATTGCACGGTGCAATTCTGAAATTTTTAGCTTTTTCCTGTTAATCCTAGCATGATAAAGAAGATTCAAAGAGAGTGAGATGCCAGCTCCTTTCATTCAGTCAGTAGCTTCAAACATTTCTGGACGTTTTTCAATGGCAAAAATCAATGAATATTGTAAATGCACAAACAGTAATATCTCCACATTGCACGGTGCAATTCTGAAATTTTTAGCTTTTTCCTGTTAATCCTAGCATGATAAAGAAGATTCAAAGAGAGTGAGATGCCAGCTCCTTTCATTCAGTCAGTAGCTTCAAACATTTCTGGTATATGAAAAACATGTTTTTCAATGGCAAAAATCAATGAATATTGTAAATGCACAAACAGTAATATCTCCACATTGCACGGTGCAATTCTGAAATTTTTAGCTTTTTCCTGTTAATCCTAGCATGATAAAGAAGATTCAAAGAGAGTGAGATGCCAGCTCCTTTCATTCAGTCAGTAGCTTCAAACATTTCTGGACGTTTTTCAATGGCAAAAATCAATGAATATTGTAAATGCACAAACAGTAATATCTCCACATTGCACGGTGCAATTCTGAAATTTTTAGCTTTTTCCTGTTAATCCTAGCATGATAAAGAAGATTCAAAGAGAGTGAGATGCCAGCTCCTTTCATTCAGTCAGTAGCTTCAAACATTTCTGGACGTTTTTCAATGGCAAAAATCAATGAATATTGTAAATGCACAAACAGTAATATCTCCACATTGCACGGTGCAATTCTGAAATTTTTAGCTTTTTCCTGTTAATCCTAGCATGATAAAGAAGATTCAAAGAGAGTGAGATGCCAGCTCCTTTCATTCAGTCAGTAGCTTCAAACATTTCTGGACGTTTTTCAATGGCAAAAATCAATGAATATTGTAAATGCACAAACAGTAATATCTCCACATTGCATGGTGCAATTCTGAAATTTTTAGCTTTTTCCTGTTAATCCTAGCATGATAAAGAAGATTCAAAGAGAGTGAGATGCCAGCTCCTTTCATTCAGTCAGTAGCTTCAAACATTTCTGGTATATGAAAAACATGTTTTTCAATGGCAAAAATCAATGAATATTGTAAATGCACAAACAGTAATATCTCCACATTGCACGGTGCAATTCTGAAATTTTTAGCTTTTTCCTGTTAATCCTAGCATGATAAAGAAGATTCAAAGAGAGTGAGATGCCAGCTCCTTTCATTCAGTCAGTAGCTTCAAACATTTCTGGTATATGAAAAACATGTTTTTCAATGGCAAAAATCAATGAATATTGTAAATGCACAAACAGTAATATCTCCACATTGCACGGTGCAATTCTGAAATTTTTAGCTTTTTCCTGTTAATCCTAGCATGATAAAGAAGATTCAAAGAGAGTGAGATGCCAGCTCCTTTCATTCAGTCAGTAGCTTCAAACATTTCTGGACGTTTTTCAATGGCAAAAATCAATGAATATTGTAAATGCACAAACAGTAATATCTCCACATTGCACGGTGCAATTCTGAAATTTTTAGCTTTTTCCTGTTAATCCTAGCATGATAAAGAAGATTCAAAGAGAGTGAGATGCCAGCTCCTTTCATTCAGTCAGTAGCTTCAAACATTTCTGGTATATGAAAAACATGTTTTTCAATGGCAAAAATCAATGAATATTGTAAATGCACAAACAGTAATATCTCCACATTGCACGGTGCAATTCTGAAATTTTTAGCTTTTTCCTGTTAATCCTAGCATGATAAAGAAGATTCAAAGAGAGTGAGATGCCAGCTCCTTTCATTCAGTCAGTAGCTTCAAACATTTCTGGACGTTTTTCAATGGCAAAAATCAATGAATATTGTAAATGCACAAACAGTAATATCTCCACATTGCACGGTGCAATTCTGAAATTTTTAGCTTTTTCCTGTTAATCCTAGCATGATAAAGAAGATTCAAAGAGAGTGAGATGCCAGCTCCTTTCATTCAGTCAGTAGCTTCAAACATTTCTGGTATATGAAAAACATGTTTTTCAATGGCAAAAATCAATGAATATTGTAAATGCACAAACAGTAATATCTCCACATTGCACGGTGCAATTCTGAAATTTTTAGCTTTTTCCTGTTAATCCTAGCATGATAAAGAAGATTCAAAGAGAGTGAGATGCCAGCTCCTTTCATTCAGTCAGTAGCTTCAAACATTTCTGGTATATGAAAAACATGTTTTTCAATGGCAAAAATCAATGAATATTGTAAATGCACAAACAGTAATATCTCCACATTGCACGGTGCAATTCTGAAATTTTTTGCTTTTTCCTGCTAATCCTAGCATGATAAAGAAGATTCAAAGAGAGTGAGATGCCAGCTCCTTTCATTCAGTCAGTAGCTTCAAACATTTCTGGACGTTTTTCAATGGCAAAAATCAATGAATATTGTAAATGCACAAACAGTAATATCTCCACATTGCACGGTGCAATTCTGAAATTTTTTGCTTTTTCCTGTTAATCCTAGCATGATAAAGAAGATTCAAAGAGAGTGAGATGCCAGCTCCTTTCATTCAGTCAGTAGCTTCAAACATTTCTGGACGTTTTTCAATGGCAAAAATCAATGAATATTGTAAATGCACAAACAGTAATATCTCCACATTGCACGGTGCAATTCTGAAATTTTTAGCTTTTTCCTGTTAATCCTAGCATGATAAAGAAGATTCAAAGAGAGTGAGATGCCAGCTCCTTTCATTCAGTCAGTAGCTTCAAACATTTCTGGTATATGAAAAACATGTTTTTCAATGGCAAAAATCAATGAATATTGTAAATGCACAAACAGTAATATCTCCACATTGCACGGTGCAATTCTGAAATTTTTAGCTTTTTCCTGTTAATCCTAGCATGATAAAGAAGATTCAAAGAGAGTGAGATGCCAGCTCCTTTCATTCAGTCAGTAGCTTCAAACATTTCTGGTATATGAAAAACATGTTTTTCAATGGCAAAAATCAATGAATATTGTAAATGCACAAACAGTAATATCTCCACATTGCACGGTGCAATTCTGAAATTTTTAGCTTTTTCCTGTTAATCCTAGCATGATAAAGAAGATTCAAAGAGAGTGAGATGCCAGCTCCTTTCATTCAGTCAGTAGCTTCAAACATTTCTGGTGTATGAAAAACATGTTTTTCAATGGCAAAAATCAATGAATATTGTAAATGCACAAACAGTAATATCTCCACATTGCACGGTGCAATTCTGAAATTTTTAGCTTTTTCCTGTTAATCCTAGCATGATAAAGAAGATTCAAAGAGAGTGAGATGCCAGCTCCTTTCATTCAGTCAGTAGCTTCAAACATTTCTGGTATATGAAAAACATGTTTTTCAATGGCAAAAATCAATGAATATTGTAAATGCACAAACAGTAATATCTCCACATTGCACGGTGCAATTCTGAAATTTTTAGCTTTTTCCTGTTAATCCTAGCATGATAAAGAAGATTCAAAGAGAGTGAGATGCCAGCTCCTTTCATTCAGTCAGTAGCTTCAAACATTTCTGGTATATGAAAAACATGTTTTCAATGGCAAAAATCAATGAATATTGTAAATGCACAAACAGTAATATCTCCACATTGCACGGTGCAATTCTGAAATTTTTAGCTTTTTCCTGTTAATCCTAGCATGATAAAGAAGATTCAAAGAGAGTGAGATGCCAGCTCCTTTCATTCAGTCAGTAGCTTCAAACATTTCTGGTGTATGAAAAACATGTTTTTCAATGGCAAAAATCAATGAATATTGTAAATGCACAAACAGTAATATCTCCACATTGCACGGTGCAATTCTGAAATTTTTAGCTTTTTCCTGTTAATCCTAGCATGATAAAGAAGATTCAAAGAGAGTGAGATGCCAGCTCCTTTCATTCAGTCAGTAGCTTCAAACATTTCTGGACGTTTTTCAATGGCAAAAATCAATGAATATTGTAAATGCACAAACAGTAATATCTCCACATTGCACGGTGCAATTCTGAAATTTTTAGCTTTTTCCTGTTAATCCTAGCATGATAAAGAAGATTCAAAGAGAGTGAGATGCCAGCTCCTTTCATTCAGTCAGTAGCTTCAAACATTTCTGGACGTTTTTCAATGGCAAAAATCAATGAATATTGTAAATGCACAAACAGTAATATCTCCACATTGCACGGTGCAATTCTGAAATTTTTAGCTTTTTCCTGTTAATCCTAGCATGATAAAGAAGATTCAAAGAGAGTGAGATGCCAGCTCCTTTCATTCAGTCAGTAGCTTCAAACATTTCTGGACGTTTTTCAATGGCAAAAATCAATGAATATTGTAAATGCACAAACAGTAATATCTCCACATTGCACGGTGCAATTCTGAAATTTTTTGCTTTTTCCTGTTAATCCTAGCATGATAAAGAAGATTCAAAGAGAGTGAGATGCCAGCTCCTTTCATTCAGTCAGTAGCTTCAAACATTTCTGGTATATGAAAAACATGTTTTTCAATGGCAAAAATCAATGAATATTGTAAATGCACAAACAGTAATATCTCCACATTGCACGGTGCAATTCTGAAATTTTTAGCTTTTTCCTGTTAATCCTAGCATGATAAAGAAGATTCAAAGAGAGTGAGATGCCAGCTCCTTTCATTCAGTCAGTAGCTTCAAACATTTCTGGACGTTTTTCAATGGCAAAAATCAATGAATATTGTAAATGCACAAACAGTAATATCTCCACATTGCACGGTGCAATTCTGAAATTTTTAGCTTTTTCCTGTTAATCCTAGCATGATAAAGAAGATTCAAAGAGAGTGAGATGCCAGCTCCTTTCATTCAGTCAGTAGCTTCAAACATTTCTGGTATATGAAAAACATGTTTTTCAATGGCAAAAATCAATGAATATTGTAAATGCACAAACAGTAATATCTCCACATTGCACGGTGCAATTCTGAAATTTTTAGCTTTTTCCTGTTAATCCTAGCATGATAAAGAAGATTCAAAGAGAGTGAGATGCCAGCTCCTTTCATTCAGTCAGTAGCTTCAAACATTTCTGGTATATGAAAAACATGTTTTTCAATGGCAAAAATCAATGAATATTGTAAATGCACAAACAGTAATATCTCCACATTGCACGGTGCAATTCTGAAATTTTTAGCTTTTTCCTGTTAATCCTAGCATGATAAAGAAGATTCAAAGAGAGTGAGATGCCAGCTCCTTTCATTCAGTCAGTAGCTTCAAACATTTCTGGACGTTTTTCAATGGCAAAAATCAATGAATATTGTAAATGCACAAACAGTAATATCTCCACATTGCACGGTGCAATTCTGAAATTTTTAGCTTTTTCCTGTTAATCCTAGCATGATAAAGAAGATTCAAAGAGAGTGAGATGCCAGCTCCTTTCATTCAGTCAGTAGCTTCAAACATTTCTGGTATATGAAAAACATGTTTTTCAATGGCAAAAATCAATGAATATTGTAAATGCACAAACAGTAATATCTCCACATTGCACGGTGCAATTCTGAAATTTTTAGCTTTTTCCTGTTAATCCTAGCATGATAAAGAAGATTCAAAGAGAGTGAGATGCCAGCTCCTTTCATTCAGTCAGTAGCTTCAAACATTTCTGGACGTTTTTCAATGGCAAAAATCAATGAATATTGTAAATGCACAAACAGTAATATCTCCACATTGCACGGTGCAATTCTGAAATTTTTAGCTTTTTCCTGTTAATCCTAGCATGATAAAGAAGATTCAAAGAGAGTGAGATGCCAGCTCCTTTCATTCAGTCAGTAGCTTCAAACATTTCTGGACGTTTTTCAATGGCAAAAATCAATGAATATTGTAAATGCACAAACAGTAATATCTCCACATTGCACGGTGCAATTCTGAAATTTTTAGCTTTTTCCTGTTAATCCTAGCATGATAAAGAAGATTCAAAGAGAGTGAGATGCCAGCTCCTTTCATTCAGTCAGTAGCTTCAAACATTTCTGGACGTTTTTCAATGGCAAAAATCAATGAATATTGTAAATGCACAAACAGTAATATCTCCACATTGCACGGTGCAATTCTGAAATTTTTAGCTTTTTCCTGTTAATCCTAGCATGATAAAGAAGATTCAAAGAGAGTGAGATGCCAGCTCCTTTCATTCAGTCAGTAGCTTCAAACATTTCTGGTATATGAAAAACATGTTTTTCAATGGCAAAAATCAATGAATATTGTAAATGCACAAACAGTAATATCTCCACATTGCACGGTGCAATTCTGAAATTTTTAGCTTTTTCCTGTTAATCCTAGCATGATAAAGAAGATTCAAAGAGAGTGAGATGCCAGCTCCTTTCATTCAGTCAGTAGCTTCAAACATTTCTGGACGTTTTTCAATGGCAAAAATCAATGAATATTGTAAATGCACAAACAGTAATATCTCCACATTGCACGGTGCAATTCTGAAATTTTTAGCTTTTTCCTGTTAATCCTAGCATGATAAAGAAGATTCAAAGAGAGTGAGATGCCAGCTCCTTTCATTCAGTCAGTAGCTTCAAACATTTCTGGACGTTTTTCAATGGCAAAAATCAATGAATATTGTAAATGCACAAACAGTAATATCTCCACATTGCACGGTGCAATTCTGAAATTTTTAGCTTTTTCCTGTTAATCCTAGCATGATAAAGAAGATTCAAAGAGAGTGAGATGCCAGCTCCTTTCATTCAGTCAGTAGCTTCAAACATTTCTGGACGTTTTTCAATGGCAAAAATCAATGAATATTGTAAATGCACAAACAGTAATATCTCCACATTGCACGGTGCAATTCTGAAATTTTTAGCTTTTTCCTGTTAATCCTAGCATGATAAAGAAGATTCAAAGAGAGTGAGATGCCAGCTCCTTTCATTCAGTCAGTAGCTTCAAACATTTCTGGTATATGAAAAACATGTTTTTCAATGGCAAAAATCAATGAATATTGTAAATGCACAAACAGTAATATCTCCACATTGCACGGTGCAATTCTGAAATTTTTAGCTTTTTCCTGTTAATCCTAGCATGATAAAGAAGATTCAAAGAGAGTGAGATGCCAGCTCCTTTCATTCAGTCAGTAGCTTCAAACATTTCTGGTATATGAAAAACATGTTTTTCAATGGCAAAAATCAATGAATATTGTAAATGCACAAACAGTAATATCTCCACATTGCACGGTGCAATTCTGAAATTTTTAGCTTTTTCCTGTTAATCCTAGCATGATAAAGATTCAAAGAGAGTGAGATGCCAGCTCCTTTCATTCAGTCAGTAGCTTCAAACATTTCTGGTATATGAAAAACATGTTTTTCAATGGCAAAAATCAATGAATATTGTAAATGCACAAACAGTAATATCTCCACATTGCACGGTGCAATTCTGAAATTTTTAGCTTTTTCCTGTTAATCCTAGCATGATAAAGAAGATTCAAAGAGAGTGAGATGCCAGCTCCTTTCATTCAGTCAGTAGCTTCAAACATTTCTGGTATATGAAAAACATGTTTTTCAATGGCAAAAATCAATGAATATTGTAAATGCACAAACAGTAATATCTCCACATTGCACGGTGCAATTCTGAAATTTTTAGCTTTTTCCTGTTAATCCTAGCATGATAAAGAAGATTCAAAGAGAGTGAGATGCCAGCTCCTTTCATTCAGTCAGTAGCTTCAAACATTTCTGGACGTTTTTCAATGGCAAAAATCAATGAATATTGTAAATGCACAAACAGTAATATCTCCACATTGCACGGTGCGATTCTGAAATTTTTTGCTTTTTCCTGCTAATCCTAGCATGATAAAGAAGATTCAAAGAGAGTGAGATGCCAGCTCCTTTCATTCAGTCAGTAGCTTCAAACATTTCTGGTATATGAAAAACATGTTTTTCAATGGCAAAAATCAATGAATATTGTAAATGCACAAACAGTAATATCTCCACATTGCACGGTGCAATTCTGAAATTTTTAGCTTTTTCCTGTTAATCCTAGCATGATAAAGAAGATTCAAAGAGAGTGAGATGCCAGCTCCTTTCATTCAGTCAGTAGCTTCAAACATTTCTGGACGTTTTTCAATGGCAAAAATCAATGAATATTGTAAATGCACAAACAGTAATATCTCCACATTGCACGGTGCAATTCTGAAATTTTTAGCTTTTTCCTGTTAATCCTAGCATGATAAAGAAGATTCAAAGAGAGTGAGATGCCAGCTCCTTTCATTCAGTCAGTAGCTTCAAACATTTCTGGACGTTTTTCAATGGCAAAAATCAATGAATATTGTAAATGCACAAACAGTAATATCTCCACATTGCACGGTGCAATTCTGAAATTTTTAGCTTTTTCCTGTTA
>NW_027370452.1:0-35889 GCF_046119375.1 Phyllobates terribilis | reverse complement strand
GGAAAAAGCTAAAATTTCAGAATTGCACCTTGCAATGTGGAGATATTACTGTTTGTGCATTTACAATATTCATTGATTTTTGCCATTGAAAAACATGTTTTTCATATACCAGAAATGTTTGAAGCTACTGACTGAATGAAAGGAGCTGGCATCTCACTCTCTTTGAATCTTCTTTATCATGCTAGGATTAGCAGGAAAAAGCAAAAAATTTCAGAATTGCACCGTGCAATGTGGAGATATTACTGTTTGTGCATTTACAATATTCATTGATTTTTGCCATTGAAAAACATGTTTTTCATATACCAGAAATGTTTGAAGCTACTGACTGAATGAAAGGAGCTGGCATCTCACTCTCTTTGAATCTTCTTTATCATGCTAGGATTAACAGGAAAAAGCTAAAAATTTCAGAATTGCACCTTGCAATGTGGAGATATTACTGTTTGTGCATTTACAATATTCATTGATTTTTGCCATTGAAAAACATGTTTTTCATATACCAGAAATGTTTGAAGCTACTGACTGAATGAAAGGAGCTGGCATCTCACTCTCTTTGAATCTTCTTTATCATGCTAGGATTAGCAGGAAAAAGCAAAAAATTTCAGAATTGCACCGTGCAATGTGGAGATATTACTGTTTGTGCATTTACAATATTCATTGATTTTTGCCATTGAAAAACATGTTTTTCATATACCAGAAATGTTTGAAGCTACTGACTGAATGAAAGGAGCTGGCATCTCACTCTCTTTGAATCTTCTTTATCATGCTAGGATTAACAGGAAAAAGCTAAAAATTTCAGAATTGCACCGTGCAATGTGGAGATATTACTGTTTGTGCATTTACAATATTCATTGATTTTTGCCATTGAAAAACATGTTTTTCATATACCAGAAATGTTTGAAGCTACTGACTGAATGAAAGGAGCTGGCATCTCACTCTCTTTGAATCTTCTTTATCATGCAAGGATTAACAGGAAAAAGCAAAAAATTTCAGAATTGCACCTTGCAATGTGGAGATATTACTGTTTGTGCATTTACAATATTCATTGATTTTTGCCATTGAAAAACGTCCAGAAATGTTTGAAGCTACTGACTGAATGAAAGGAGCTGGCATCTCACTCTCTTTGAATCTTTTTTATCATGCTAGGATTAACAGGAAAAAGCAAAAAATTTCAGAATTGCACCTTGCAATGTGGAGATATTACTGTTTGTGCATTTACAATATTCATTGATTTTTGCCATTGAAAAACATGTTTTTCATATACCAGAAATGTTTGAAGCTACTGACTGAATGAAAGGAGCTGGCATCTCACTCTCTTTGAATCTTCTTTATCATGCTAGGATTAACAGGAAAAAGCTAAAAATTTCAGAATTGCACCGTGCAATGTGGAGATATTACTGTTTGTGCATTTACAATATTCATTGATTTTTGCCATTGAAAAACATGTTTTTCATATACCAGAAATGTTTGAAGCTACTGACTGAATGAAAGGAGCTGGCATCTCACTCTCTTTGAATCTTCTTTATCATGCTAGGATTAACAGGAAAAAGCTAAAAATTTCAGAATTGCACCGTGCAATGTGGAGATATTACTGTTTGTGCATTTACAATATTCATTGATTTTTGCCATTGAAAAACATGTTTTTCATATACCAGAAATGTTTGAAGCTACTGACTGAATGAAAGGAGCTGGCATCTCACTCTCTTTGAATCTTCTTTATCATGCTAGGATTAGCAGGAAAAAGCAAAAAATTTCAGAATTGCACCTTGCAATGTGGAGATATTACTGTTTGTGCATTTACAATATTCATTGATTTTTGCCATTGAAAAACATGTTTTTCATATACCAGAAATGTTTGAAGCTACTGACTGAATGAAAGGAGCTGGCATCTCACTCTCTTTGAATCTTCTTTATCATGCTAGGATTAACAGGAAAAAGCTAAAATTTCAGAATTGCACCGTGCAATGTGGAGATATTACTGTTTGTGCATTTACAATATTCATTGATTTTTGCCATTGAAAAACATGTTTTTCATATACCAGAAATGTTTGAAGCTACTGACTGAATGAAAGGAGCTGGCATCTCACTCTCTTTGAATCTTCTTTATCATGCTAGGATTAACAGGAAAAAGCTAAAAATTTCAGAATTGCACCGTGCAATGTGGAGATATTACTGTTTGTGCATTTACAATATTCATTGATTTTTGCCATTGAAAAACATGTTTTTCATATACCAGAAATGTTTGAAGCTACTGACTGAATGAAAGGAGCTGGCATCTCACTCTCTTTGAATCTTCTTTATCATGCTAGGATTAGCAGGAAAAAGCTAAAAATTTCAGAATTGCACCGTGCAATGTGGAGATATTACTGTTTGTGCATTTACAATATTCATTGATTTTTGCCATTGAAAAACATGTTTTTCATATACCAGAAATGTTTGAAGCTACTGACTGAATGAAAGGAGCTGGCATCTCACTCTCTTTGAATCTTCTTTATCATGCTAGGATTAGCAGGAAAAAGCTAAAAATTTCAGAATTGCACCGTGCAATGTGGAGATATTACTGTTTGTGCATTTACAATATTCATTGATTTTTGCCATTGAAAAACATGTTTTTCATATACCAGAAATGTTTGAAGCTACTGACTGAATGAAAGGAGCTGGCATCTCACTCTCTTTGAATCTTCTTTATCATGCTAGGATTAACAGGAAAAAGCTAAAAATTTCAGAATTGCACCGTGCAATGTGGAGATATTACTGTTTGTGCATTTACAATATTCATTGATTTTTGCCATTGAAAAACGTCCAGAAATGTTTGAAGCTACTGACTGAATGAAAGGAGCTGGCATCTCACTCTCTTTGAATCTTCTTTATCATGCTAGGATTAGCAGGAAAAAGCAAAAAATTTCAGAATTGCACCGTGCAATGTGGAGATATTACTGTTTGTGCATTTACAATATTCATTGATTTTTGCCATTGAAAAACATGTTTTTCATATACCAGAAATGTTTGAAGCTACTGACTGAATGAAAGGAGCTGGCATCTCACTCTCTTTGAATCTTCTTTATCATGCTAGGATTAGCAGGAAAAAGCTAAAAATTTCAGAATTGCACCGTGCAATGTGGAGATATTACTGTTTGTGCATTTACAATATTCATTGATTTTTGCCATTGAAAAACATGTTTTTCATATACCAGAAATGTTTGAAGCTACTGACTGAATGAAAGGAGCTGGCATCTCACTCTCTTTGAATCTTCTTTATCATGCTAGGATTAGCAGGAAAAAGCAAAAAATTTCAGAATTGCACCGTGCAATGTGGAGATATTACTGTTTGTGCATTTACAATATTCATTGATTTTTGCCATTGAAAAACGTCCAATGTTTGAAGCTACTGACTGAATGAAAGGAGCTGGCATCTCACTCTCTTTGAATCTTCTTTATCATGCTAGGATTAACAGGAAAAAGCTAAAAATTTCAGAATTGCACCGTGCAATGTGGAGATATTACTGTTTGTGCATTTACAATATTCATTGATTTTTGCCATTGAAAAACATGTTTTTCATATACCAGAAATGTTTGAAGCTACTGACTGAATGAAAGGAGCTGGCATCTCACTCTCTTTGAATCTTCTTTATCATGCTAGGATTAGCAGGAAAAAGCAAAAAATTTCAGAATTGCACCGTGCAATGTGGAGATATTACTGTTTGTGCATTTACAATATTCATTGATTTTTGCCATTGAAAAACGTCCAGAAATGTTTGAAGCTACTGACTGAATGAAAGGAGCTGGCATCTCACTCTCTTTGAATCTTCTTTATCATGCTAGGATTAGCAGGAAAAAGCTAAAAATTTCAGAATTGCACCGTGCAATGTGGAGATATTACTGTTTGTGCATTTACAATATTCATTGATTTTTGCCATTGAAAAACATGTTTTTCATATACCAGAAATGTTTGAAGCTACTGACTGAATGAAAGGAGCTGGCATCTCACTCTCTTTGAATCTTCTTTATCATGCTAGGATTAGCAGGAAAAAGCTAAAAATTTCAGAATTGCACCTTGCAATGTGGAGATATTACTGTTTGTGCATTTACAATATTCATTGATTTTTGCCATTGAAAAACATGTTTTTCATATACCAGAAATGTTTGAAGCTACTGACTGAATGAAAGGAGCTGGCATCTCACTCTCTTTGAATCTTCTTTATCATGCTAGGATTAGCAGGAAAAAGCTAAAAATTTCAGAATTGCACCGTGCAATGTGGAGATATTACTGTTTGTGCATTTACAATATTCATTGATTTTTGCCATTGAAAAACATGTTTTTCATATACCAGAAATGTTTGAAGCTACTGACTGAATGAAAGGAGCTGGCATCTCACTCTCTTTGAATCTTCTTTATCATGCTAGGATTAACAGGAAAAAGCAAAAAATTTCAGAATTGCACCTTGCAATGTGGAGATATTACTGTTTGTGCATTTACAATATTCATTGATTTTTGCCATTGAAAAACATGTTTTTCATATACCAGAAATGTTTGAAGCTACTGACTGAATGAAAGGAGCTGGCATCTCACTCTCTTTGAATCTTCTTTATCATGCTAGGATTAACAGGAAAAAGCTAAAAATTTCAGAATTGCACCGTGCAATGTGGAGATATTACTGTTTGTGCATTTACAATATTCATTGATTTTTGCCATTGAAAAACGTCCAGAAATGTTTGAAGCTACTGACTGAATGAAAGGAGCTGGCATCTCACTCTCTTTGAATCTTCTTTATCATGCTAGGATTAACAGGAAAAAGCTAAAAATTTCAGAATTGCACCTTGCAATGTGGAGATATTACTGTTTGTGCATTTACAATATTCATTGATTTTTGCCATTGAAAAACATGTTTTTCATATACCAGAAATGTTTGAAGCTACTGACTGAATGAAAGGAGCTGGCATCTCACTCTCTTTGAATCTTCTTTATCATGCTAGGATTAGCAGGAAAAAGCAAAAAATTTCAGAATTGCACCGTGCAATGTGGAGATATTACTGTTTGTGCATTTACAATATTCATTGATTTTTGCCATTGAAAAACATGTTTTTCATATACCAGAAATGTTTGAAGCTACTGACTGAATGAAAGGAGCTGGCATCTCACTCTCTTTGAATCTTCTTTATCATGCTAGGATTAACAGGAAAAAGCTAAAAATTTCAGAATTGCACCTTGCAATGTGGAGATATTACTGTTTGTGCATTTACAATATTCATTGATTTTTGCCATTGAAAAACATGTTTTTCATATACCAGAAATGTTTGAAGCTACTGACTGAATGAAAGGAGCTGGCATCTCACTCTCTTTGAATCTTCTTTATCATGCTAGGATTAGCAGGAAAAAGCAAAAAATTTCAGAATTGCACCGTGCAATGTGGAGATATTACTGTTTGTGCATTTACAATATTCATTGATTTTTGCCATTGAAAAACATGTTTTTCATATACCAGAAATGTTTGAAGCTACTGACTGAATGAAAGGAGCTGGCATCTCACTCTCTTTGAATCTTCTTTATCATGCTAGGATTAACAGGAAAAAGCTAAAAATTTCAGAATTGCACCGTGCAATGTGGAGATATTACTGTTTGTGCATTTACAATATTCATTGATTTTTGCCATTGAAAAACATGTTTTTCATATACCAGAAATGTTTGAAGCTACTGACTGAATGAAAGGAGCTGGCATCTCACTCTCTTTGAATCTTCTTTATCATGCAAGGATTAACAGGAAAAAGCAAAAAATTTCAGAATTGCACCTTGCAATGTGGAGATATTACTGTTTGTGCATTTACAATATTCATTGATTTTTGCCATTGAAAAACGTCCAGAAATGTTTGAAGCTACTGACTGAATGAAAGGAGCTGGCATCTCACTCTCTTTGAATCTTTTTTATCATGCTAGGATTAACAGGAAAAAGCAAAAAATTTCAGAATTGCACCTTGCAATGTGGAGATATTACTGTTTGTGCATTTACAATATTCATTGATTTTTGCCATTGAAAAACATGTTTTTCATATACCAGAAATGTTTGAAGCTACTGACTGAATGAAAGGAGCTGGCATCTCACTCTCTTTGAATCTTCTTTATCATGCTAGGATTAACAGGAAAAAGCTAAAAATTTCAGAATTGCACCGTGCAATGTGGAGATATTACTGTTTGTGCATTTACAATATTCATTGATTTTTGCCATTGAAAAACATGTTTTTCATATACCAGAAATGTTTGAAGCTACTGACTGAATGAAAGGAGCTGGCATCTCACTCTCTTTGAATCTTCTTTATCATGCTAGGATTAACAGGAAAAAGCTAAAAATTTCAGAATTGCACCGTGCAATGTGGAGATATTACTGTTTGTGCATTTACAATATTCATTGATTTTTGCCATTGAAAAACATGTTTTTCATATACCAGAAATGTTTGAAGCTACTGACTGAATGAAAGGAGCTGGCATCTCACTCTCTTTGAATCTTCTTTATCATGCTAGGATTAGCAGGAAAAAGCAAAAAATTTCAGAATTGCACCTTGCAATGTGGAGATATTACTGTTTGTGCATTTACAATATTCATTGATTTTTGCCATTGAAAAACATGTTTTTCATATACCAGAAATGTTTGAAGCTACTGACTGAATGAAAGGAGCTGGCATCTCACTCTCTTTGAATCTTCTTTATCATGCTAGGATTAACAGGAAAAAGCTAAAAATTTCAGAATTGCACCGTGCAATGTGGAGATATTACTGTTTGTGCATTTACAATATTCATTGATTTTTGCCATTGAAAAACATGTTTTTCATATACCAGAAATGTTTGAAGCTACTGACTGAATGAAAGGAGCTGGCATCTCACTCTCTTTGAATCTTCTTTATCATGCTAGGATTAACAGGAAAAAGCTAAAAATTTCAGAATTGCACCGTGCAATGTGGAGATATTACTGTTTGTGCATTTACAATATTCATTGATTTTTGCCATTGAAAAACATGTTTTTCATATACCAGAAATGTTTGAAGCTACTGACTGAATGAAAGGAGCTGGCATCTCACTCTCTTTGAATCTTCTTTATCATGCTAGGATTAGCAGGAAAAAGCTAAAAATTTCAGAATTGCACCGTGCAATGTGGAGATATTACTGTTTGTGCATTTACAATATTCATTGATTTTTGCCATTGAAAAACATGTTTTTCATATACCAGAAATGTTTGAAGCTACTGACTGAATGAAAGGAGCTGGCATCTCACTCTCTTTGAATCTTCTTTATCATGCTAGGATTAGCAGGAAAAAGCTAAAAATTTCAGAATTGCACCGTGCAATGTGGAGATATTACTGTTTGTGCATTTACAATATTCATTGATTTTTGCCATTGAAAAACATGTTTTTCATATACCAGAAATGTTTGAAGCTACTGACTGAATGAAAGGAGCTGGCATCTCACTCTCTTTGAATCTTCTTTATCATGCTAGGATTAACAGGAAAAAGCTAAAAATTTCAGAATTGCACCGTGCAATGTGGAGATATTACTGTTTGTGCATTTACAATATTCATTGATTTTTGCCATTGAAAAACGTCCAGAAATGTTTGAAGCTACTGACTGAATGAAAGGAGCTGGCATCTCACTCTCTTTGAATCTTCTTTATCATGCTAGGATTAGCAGGAAAAAGCAAAAAATTTCAGAATTGCACCGTGCAATGTGGAGATATTACTGTTTGTGCATTTACAATATTCATTGATTTTTGCCATTGAAAAACATGTTTTTCATATACCAGAAATGTTTGAAGCTACTGACTGAATGAAAGGAGCTGGCATCTCACTCTCTTTGAATCTTCTTTATCATGCTAGGATTAGCAGGAAAAAGCTAAAAATTTCAGAATTGCACCGTGCAATGTGGAGATATTACTGTTTGTGCATTTACAATATTCATTGATTTTTGCCATTGAAAAACATGTTTTTCATATACCAGAAATGTTTGAAGCTACTGACTGAATGAAAGGAGCTGGCATCTCACTCTCTTTGAATCTTCTTTATCATGCTAGGATTAGCAGGAAAAAGCAAAAAATTTCAGAATTGCACCGTGCAATGTGGAGATATTACTGTTTGTGCATTTACAATATTCATTGATTTTTGCCATTGAAAAACGTCCAATGTTTGAAGCTACTGACTGAATGAAAGGAGCTGGCATCTCACTCTCTTTGAATCTTCTTTATCATGCTAGGATTAACAGGAAAAAGCTAAAAATTTCAGAATTGCACCGTGCAATGTGGAGATATTACTGTTTGTGCATTTACAATATTCATTGATTTTTGCCATTGAAAAACATGTTTTTCATATACCAGAAATGTTTGAAGCTACTGACTGAATGAAAGGAGCTGGCATCTCACTCTCTTTGAATCTTCTTTATCATGCTAGGATTAGCAGGAAAAAGCAAAAAATTTCAGAATTGCACCGTGCAATGTGGAGATATTACTGTTTGTGCATTTACAATATTCATTGATTTTTGCCATTGAAAAATGTCCAGAAATGTTTGAAGCTACTGACTGAATGAAAGGAGCTGGCATCTCACTCTCTTTGAATCTTCTTTATCATGCTAGGATTAGCAGGAAAAAGCTAAAAATTTCAGAATTGCACCGTGCAATGTGGAGATATTACTGTTTGTGCATTTACAATATTCATTGATTTTTGCCATTGAAAAACATGTTTTTCATATACCAGAAATGTTTGAAGCTACTGACTGAATGAAAGGAGCTGGCATCTCACTCTCTTTGAATCTTCTTTATCATGCTAGGATTAGCAGGAAAAAGCTAAAAATTTCAGAATTGCACCTTGCAATGTGGAGATATTACTGTTTGTGCATTTACAATATTCATTGATTTTTGCCATTGAAAAACATGTTTTTCATATACCAGAAATGTTTGAAGCTACTGACTGAATGAAAGGAGCTGGCATCTCACTCTCTTTGAATCTTCTTTATCATGCTAGGATTAGCAGGAAAAAGCTAAAAATTTCAGAATTGCACCGTGCAATGTGGAGATATTACTGTTTGTGCATTTACAATATTCATTGATTTTTGCCATTGAAAAACATGTTTTTCATATACCAGAAATGTTTGAAGCTACTGACTGAATGAAAGGAGCTGGCATCTCACTCTCTTTGAATCTTCTTTATCATGCTAGGATTAACAGGAAAAAGCAAAAAATTTCAGAATTGCACCGTGCAATGTGGAGATATTACTGTTTGTGCATTTACAATATTCATTGATTTTTGCCATTGAAAAACATGTTTTTCATATACCAGAAATGTTTGAAGCTACTGACTGAATGAAAGGAGCTGGCATCTCACTCTCTTTGAATCTTCTTTATCATGCTAGGATTAACAGGAAAAAGCTAAAAATTTCAGAATTGCACCTTGCAATGTGGAGATATTACTGTTTGTGCATTTACAATATTCATTGATTTTTGCCATTGAAAAACATGTTTTTCATATACCAGAAATGTTTGAAGCTACTGACTGAATGAAAGGAGCTGGCATCTCACTCTCTTTGAATCTTCTTTATCATGCTAGGATTAGCAGGAAAAAGCAAAAAATTTCAGAATTGCACCTTGCAATGTGGAGATATTACTGTTTGTGCATTTACAATATTCATTGATTTTTGCCATTGAAAAACGTCCAGAAATGTTTGAAGCTACTGACTGAATGAAAGGAGCTGGCATCTCACTCTCTTTGAATCTTCTTTATCATGCTAGGATTAGCAGGAAAAAGCTAAAAATTTCAGAATTGCACCGTGCAATGTGGAGATATTACTGTTTGTGCATTTACAATATTCATTGATTTTTGCCATTGAAAAACATGTTTTTCATATACCAGAAATGTTTGAAGCTACTGACTGAATGAAAGGAGCTGGCATCTCACTCTCTTTGAATCTTCTTTATCATGCTAGGATTAGCAGGAAAAAGCAAAAAATTTCAGAATTGCACCGTGCAATGTGGAGATATTACTGTTTGTGCATTTACAATATTCATTGATTTTTGCCATTGAAAAACATGTTTTTCATATACCAGAAATGTTTGAAGCTACTGACTGAATGAAAGGAGCTGGCATCTCACTCTCTTTGAATCTTCTTTATCATGCTAGGATTAACAGGAAAAAGCTAAAAATTTCAGAATTGCACCGTGCAATGTGGAGATATTACTGTTTGTGCATTTACAATATTCATTGATTTTTGCCATTGAAAAACATGTTTTTCATATACCAGAAATGTTTGAAGCTACTGACTGAATGAAAGGAGCTGGCATCTCACTCTCTTTGAATCTTCTTTATCATGCTAGGATTAGCAGGAAAAAGCAAAAAATTTCAGAATTGCACCGTGCAATGTGGAGATATTACTGTTTGTGCATTTACAATATTCATTGATTTTTGCCATTGAAAAACATCCAGAAATGTTTGAAGCTACTGACTGAATGAAAGGAGCTGGCATCTCACTCTCTTTGAATCTTCTTTATCATGCTAGGATTAGCAGGAAAAAGCTAAAAATTTCAGAATTGCACCGTGCAATGTGGAGATATTACTGTTTGTGCATTTACAATATTCATTGATTTTTGCCATTGAAAAACATGTTTTTCATATACCAGAAATGTTTGAAGCTACTGACTGAATGAAAGGAGCTGGCATCTCACTCTCTTTGAATCTTCTTTATCATGCTAGGATTAGCAGGAAAAAGCTAAAAATTTCAGAATTGCACCTTGCAATGTGGAGATATTACTGTTTGTGCATTTACAATATTCATTGATTTTTGCCATTGAAAAACGTCCAGAAATGTTTGAAGCTACTGACTGAATGAAAGGAGCTGGCATCTCACTCTCTTTGAATCTTCTTTATCATGCTAGGATTAACAGGAAAAAGCTAAAAATTTCAGAATTGCACCGTGCAATGTGGAGATATTACTGTTTGTGCATTTACAATATTCATTGATTTTTGCCATTGAAAAACATGTTTTTCATATACCAGAAATGTTTGAAGCTACTGACTGAATGAAAGGAGCTGGCATCTCACTCTCTTTGAATCTTCTTTATCATGCTAGGATTAGCAGGAAAAAGCAAAAAATTTCAGAATTGCACCGTGCAATGTGGAGATATTACTGTTTGTGCATTTACAATATTCATTGATTTTTGCCATTGAAAAACGTCCAGAAATGTTTGAAGCTACTGACTGAATGAAAGGAGCTGGCATCTCACTCTCTTTGAATCTTCTTTATCATGCTAGGATTAACAGGAAAAAGCTAAAAATTTCAGAATTGCACCTTGCAATGTGGAGATATTACTGTTTGTGCATTTACAATATTCATTGATTTTTGCCATTGAAAAACATGTTTTTCATATACCAGAAATGTTTGAAGCTACTGACTGAATGAAAGGAGCTGGCATCTCACTCTCTTTGAATCTTCTTTATCATGCTAGGATTAGCAGGAAAAAGCAAAAAATTTCAGAATTGCACCGTGCAATGTGGAGATATTACTGTTTGTGCATTTACAATATTCATTGATTTTTGCCATTGAAAAACATGTTTTTCATATACCAGAAATGTTTGAAGCTACTGACTGAATGAAAGGAGCTGGCATCTCACTCTCTTTGAATCTTCTTTATCATGCTAGGATTAACAGGAAAAAGCTAAAAATTTCAGAATTGCACCTTGCAATGTGGAGATATTACTGTTTGTGCATTTACAATATTCATTGATTTTTGCCATTGAAAAACATGTTTTTCATATACCAGAAATGTTTGAAGCTACTGACTGAATGAAAGGAGCTGGCATCTCACTCTCTTTGAATCTTCTTTATCATGCTAGGATTAGCAGACAAAAGCTAAAAATTTCAGAATTGCACCGTGCAATGTGGAGATATTACTGTTTGTGCATTTACAATATTCATTGATTTTTGCCATTGAAAAACATGTTTTTCATATACCAGAAATGTTTGAAGCTACTGACTGAATGAAAGGAGCTGGCATCTCACTCTCTTTGAATCTTCTTTATCATGCTAGGATTAGCAGGAAAAAGCAAAAAATTTCAGAATTGCACCTTGCAATGTGGAGATATTACTGTTTGTGCATTTACAATATTCATTGATTTTTGCCATTGAAAAACATGTTTTTCATATACCAGAAATGTTTGAAGCTACTGACTGAATGAAAGGAGCTGGCATCTCACTCTCTTTGAATCTTCTTTATCATGCTAGGATTAGCAGGAAAAAGCTAAAAATTTCAGAATTGCACCTTGCAATGTGGAGATATTACTGTTTGTGCATTTACAATATTCATTGATTTTTGCCATTGAAAAACATGTTTTTCATATACCAGAAATGTTTGAAGCTACTGACTGAATGAAAGGAGCTGGCATCTCACTCTCTTTGAATCTTCTTTATCATGCTAGGATTAACAGGAAAAAGCAAAAAATTTCAGAATTGCACCTTGCAATGTGGAGATATTACTGTTTGTGCATTTACAATATTCATTGATTTTTGCCATTGAAAAACATGTTTTTCATATACCAGAAATGTTTGAAGCTACTGACTGAATGAAAGGAGCTGGCATCTCACTCTCTTTGAATCTTCTTTATCATGCTAGGATTAGCAGGAAAAAGCTAAAAATTTCAGAATTGCACCGTGCAATGTGGAGATATTACTGTTTGTGCATTTACAATATTCATTGATTTTTGCCATTGAAAAACATGTTTTTCATATACCAGAAATGTTTGAAGCTACTGACTGAATGAAAGGAGCTGGCATCTCACTCTCTTTGAATCTTCTTTATCATGCTAGGATTAGCAGGAAAAAGCAAAAAATTTCAGAATTGCACCTTGCAATGTGGAGATATTACTGTTTGTGCATTTACAATATTCATTGATTTTTGCCATTGAAAAACATGTTTTTCATATACCAGAAATGTTTGAAGCTACTGACTGAATGAAAGGAGCTGGCATCTCACTCTCTTTGAATCTTCTTTATCATGCTAGGATTAGCAGGAAAAAGCTAAAAATTTCAGAATTGCACCTTGCAATGTGGAGATATTACTGTTTGTGCATTTACAATATTCATTGATTTTTGCCATTGAAAAACATGTTTTTCATATACCAGAAATGTTTGAAGCTACTGACTGAATGAAAGGAGCTGGCATCTCACTCTCTTTGAATCTTCTTTATCATGCTAGGATTAGCAGGAAAAAGCTAAAAATTTCAGAATTGCACCGTGCAATGTGGAGATATTACTGTTTGTGCATTTACAATATTCATTGATTTTTGCCATTGAAAAACATGTTTTTCATATACCAGAAATGTTTGAAGCTACTGACTGAATGAAAGGAGCTAGCATCTCACTCTCTTTGAATCTTCTTTATCATGCTAGGATTAACAGGAAAAAGCTAAAAATTTCAGAATTGCACCTTGCAATGTGGAGATATTACTGTTTGTGCATTTACAATATTCATTGATTTTTGCCATTGAAAAACATGTTTTTCATATACCAGAAATGTTTGAAGCTACTGACTGAATGAAAGGAGCTGGCATCTCACTCTCTTTGAATCTTCTTTATCATGCTAGGATTAGCAGGAAAAAGCAAAAAATTTCAGAATTGCACCGTGCAATGTGGAGATATTACTGTTTGTGCATTTACAATATTCATTGATTTTTGCCATTGAAAAACATGTTTTTCATATACCAGAAATGTTTGAAGCTACTGACTGAATGAAAGAAGCTGGCATCTCACTCTCTTTGAATCTTCTTTATCATGCTAGGATTAGCAGGAAAAAGCAAAAAATTTCAGAATTGCACCGTGCAATGTGGAGATATTACTGTTTGTGCATTTACAATATTCATTGATTTTTGCCATTGAAAAACATGTTTTTCATATACCAGAAATGTTTGAAGCTACTGACTGAATGAAAGGAGCTGGCATCTCACTCTCTTTGAATCTTCTTTATCATGCTAGGATTAACAGGAAAAAGCTAAAAATTTCAGAATTGCACCGTGCAATGTGGAGATATTACTGTTTGTGCATTTACAATATTCATTGATTTTTGCCATTGAAAAACGTCCAGAAATGTTTGAAGCTACTGACTGAATGAAAGGAGCTGGCATCTCACTCTCTTTGAATCTTCTTTATCATGCAAGGATTAACAGGAAAAAGCTAAAAATTTCAGAATTTCACCTTGCAATGTGGAGATATTACTGTTTGTGCATTTACAATATTCATTGATTTTTGCCATTGAAAAACATGTTTTTCATATACCAGAAATGTTTGAAGCTACTGACTGAATGAAAGGAGCTGGCATCTCACTCTCTTTGAATCTTCTTTATCATGCTAGGATTAACAGGAAAAAGCTAAAAATTTCAGAATTGCACCTTGCAATGTGGAGATATTACTGTTTGTGCATTTACAATATTCATTGATTTTTGCCATTGAAAAACATGTTTTTCATATACCAGAAATGTTTGAAGCTACTGACTGAATGAAAGGAGCTGGCATCTCACTCTCTTTGAATCTTCTTTATCATGCTAGGATTAACAGGAAAAAGCTAAAAATTTCAGAATTGCACCTTGCAATGTGGAGATATTACTGTTTGTGCATTTACAATATTCATTGATTTTTGCCATTGAAAAACATGTTTTTCATATACCAGAAATGTTTGAAGCTACTGACTGAATGAAAGGAGCTGGCATCTCACTCTCTTTGAATCTTCTTTATCATGCTAGGATTAGCAGGAAAAAGCAAAAAATTTCAGAATTGCACCGTGCAATGTGGAGATATTACTGTTTGTGCATTTACAATATTCATTGATTTTTGCCATTGAAAAACATGTTTTTCATATACCAGAAATGTTTGAAGCTACTGACTGAATGAAAGGAGCTGGCATCTCACTCTCTTTGAATCTTCTTTATCATGCTAGGATTAACAGGAAAAAGCTAAAAATTTCAGAATTGCACCTTGCAATGTGGAGATATTACTGTTTGTGCATTTACAATATTCATTGATTTTTGCCATTGAAAAACATGTTTTTCATATACCAGAAATGTTTGAAGCTACTGACTGAATGAAAGGAGCTGGCATCTCACTCTCTTTGAATCTTCTTTATCATGCTAGGATTAGCAGGAAAAAGCAAAAAATTTCAGAATTGCACCGTGCAATGTGGAGATATTACTGTTTGTGCATTTACAATATTCATTGATTTTTGCCATTGAAAAACATGTTTTTCATATACCAGAAATGTTTGAAGCTACTGACTGAATGAAAGGAGCTGGCATCTCACTCTCTTTGAATCTTCTTTATCATGCTAGGATTAACAGGAAAAAGCTAAAAATTTCAGAATTGCACCGTGCAATGTGGAGATATTACTGTTTGTGCATTTACAATATTCATTGATTTTTGCCATTGAAAAACATGTTTTTCATATACCAGAAATGTTTGAAGCTACTGACTGAATGAAAGGAGCTGGCATCTCACTCTCTTTGAATCTTCTTTATCATGCAAGGATTAACAGGAAAAAGCAAAAAATTTCAGAATTGCACCTTGCAATGTGGAGATATTACTGTTTGTGCATTTACAATATTCATTGATTTTTGCCATTGAAAAACGTCCAGAAATGTTTGAAGCTACTGACTAAATGAAAGGAGCTGGCATCTCACTCTCTTTGAATCTTCTTTATCATGCTAGGATTAACAGGAAAAAGCAAAAAATTTCAGAATTGCACCTTGCAATGTGGAGATATTACTGTTTGTGCATTTACAATATTCATTGATTTTTGCCATTGAAAAACATGTTTTTCATATACCAGAAATGTTTGAAGCTACTGACTGAATGAAAGGAGCTGGCATCTCACTCTCTTTGAATCTTCTTTATCATGCTAGGATTAACAGGAAAAAGCTAAAAATTTCAGAATTGCACCGTGCAATGTGGAGATATTACTGTTTGTGCATTTACAATATTCATTGATTTTTGCCATTGAAAAACATGTTTTTCATATACCAGAAATGTTTGAAGCTACTGACTGAATGAAAGGAGCTGGCATCTCACTCTCTTTGAATCTTCTTTATCATGCTAGGATTAGCAGGAAAAAGCAAAAAATTTCAGAATTGCACCTTGCAATGTGGAGATATTACTGTTTGTGCATTTACAATATTCATTGATTTTTGCCATTGAAAAACATGTTTTTCATATACCAGAAATGTTTGAAGCTACTGACTGAATGAAAGGAGCTGGCATCTCACTCTCTTTGAATCTTCTTTATCATGCTAGTATTAACAGGAAAAAGCTAAAAATTTCAGAATTGCACCGTGCAATGTGGAGATATTACTGTTTGTGCATTTACAATATTCATTGATTTTTGCCATTGAAAAACATGTTTTTCATATACCAGAAATGTTTGAAGCTACTGACTGAATGAAAGGAGCTGGCATCTCACTCTCTTTGAATCTTCTTTATCATGCTAGGATTAACAGGAAAAAGCTAAAAATTTCAGAATTGCACCGTGCACTGTGGAGATATTACTGTTTGTGCATTTACAATATTCATTGATTTTTGCCATTGAAAAACATGTTTTTCATATACCAGAAATGTTTGAAGCTACTGACTGAATGAAAGGAGCTGGCATCTCACTCTCTTTGAATCTTCTTTATCATGCTAGGATTAGCAGGAAAAAGCTAAAAATTTCAGAATTGCACCGTGCAATGTGGAGATATTACTGTTTGTGCATTTACAATATTCATTGATTTTTGCCATTGAAAAACATGTTTTTCATATACCAGAAATGTTTGAAGCTACTGACTGAATGAAAGGAGCTGGCATCTCACTCTCTTTGAATCTTCTTTATCATGCTAGGATTAGCAGGAAAAAGCTAAAAATTTCAGAATTGCACCGTGCAATGTGGAGATATTACTGTTTGTGCATTTACAATATTCATTGATTTTTGCCATTGAAAAACATGTTTTTCATATACCAGAAATGTTTGAAGCTACTGACTGAATGAAAGGAGCTGGCATCTCACTCTCTTTGAATCTTCTTTATCATGCTAGGATTAACAGGAAAAAGCTAAAAATTTCAGAATTGCACCGTGCAATGTGGAGATATTACTGTTTGTGCATTTACAATATTCATTGATTTTTGCCATTGAAAAACGTCCAGAAATGTTTGAAGCTACTGACTGAATGAAAGGAGCTGGCATCTCACTCTCTTTGAATCTTCTTTATCATGCTAGGATTAGCAGGAAAAAGCAAAAAATTTCAGAATTGCACCTTGCAATGTGGAGATATTACTGTTTGTGCATTTACAATATTCATTGATTTTTGCCATTGAAAAACATGTTTTTCATATACCAGAAATGTTTGAAGCTACTGACTGAATGAAAGGAGCTGGCATCTCACTCTCTTTGAATCTTCTTTATCATGCTAGGATTAGCAGGAAAAAGCTAAAAATTTCAGAATTGCACCGTGCAATGTGGAGATATTACTGTTTGTGCATTTACAATATTCATTGATTTTTGCCATTGAAAAACATGTTTTTCATATACCAGAAATGTTTGAAGCTACTGACTGAATGAAAGGAGCTGGCATCTCACTCTCTTTGAATCTTCTTTATCATGCTAGGATTAGCAGGAAAAAGCAAAAAATTTCAGAATTGCACAGTGCAATGTGGAGATATTACTGTTTGTGCATTTACAATATTCATTGATTTTTGCCATTGAAAAACGTCCAATGTTTGAAGCTACTGACTGAATGAAAGGAGCTGGCATCTCACTCTCTTTGAATCTTCTTTATCATGCTAGGATTAACAGGAAAAAGCTAAAAATTTCAGAATTGCACCGTGCAATGTGGAGATATTACTGTTTGTGCATTTACAATATTCATTGATTTTTGCCATTGAAAAACATGTTTTTCATATACCAGAAATGTTTGAAGCTACTGACTGAATGAAAGGAGCTGGCATCTCACTCTCTTTGAATCTTCTTTATCATGCTAGGATTAGCAGGAAAAAGCAAAAAATTTCAGAATTGCACCGTGCAATGTGGAGATATTACTGTTTGTGCATTTACAATATTCATTGATTTTTGCCATTGAAAAACGTCCAGAAATGTTTGAAGCTACTGACTGAATGAAAGGAGCTGGCATCTCACTCTCTTTGAATCTTCTTTATCATGCTAGGATTAGCAGGAAAAAGCTAAAAATTTCAGAATTGCACCGTGCAATGTGGAGATATTACTGTTTGTGCATTTACAATATTCATTGATTTTTGCCATTGAAAAACATGTTTTTCATATACCAGAAATGTTTGAAGCTACTGACTGAATGAAAGGAGCTGGCATCTCACTCTCTTTGAATCTTCTTTATCATGCTAGGATTAGCAGGAAAAAGCTAAAAATTTCAGAATTGCACCTTGCAATGTGGAGATATTACTGTTTGTGCATTTACAATATTCATTGATTTTTGCCATTGAAAAACATGTTTTTCATATACCAGAAATGTTTGAAGCTACTGACTGAATGAAAGGAGCTGGCATCTCACTCTCTTTGAATCTTCTTTATCATGCTAGGATTAGCAGGAAAAAGCTAAAAATTTCAGAATTGCACCGTGCAATGTGGAGATATTACTGTTTGTGCATTTACAATATTCATTGATTTTTGCCATTGAAAAACATGTTTTTCATATACCAGAAATGTTTGAAGCTACTGACTGAATGAAAGGAGCTGGCATCTCACTCTCTTTGAATCTTCTTTATCATGCTAGGATTAACAGGAAAAAGCAAAAAATTTCAGAATTGCACCGTGCAATGTGGAGATATTACTGTTTGTGCATTTACAATATTCATTGATTTTTGCCATTGAAAAACATGTTTTTCATATACCAGAAATGTTTGAAGCTACTGACTGAATGAAAGGAGCTGGCATCTCACTCTCTTTGAATCTTCTTTATCATGCTAGGATTAACAGGAAAAAGCTAAAAATTTCAGAATTGCACCTTGCAATGTGGAGATATTACTGTTTGTGCATTTACAATATTCATTGATTTTTGCCATTGAAAAACATGTTTTTCATATACCAGAAATGTTTGAAGCTACTGACTGAATGAAAGGAGCTGGCATCTCACTCTCTTTGAATCTTCTTTATCATGCTAGGATTAGCAGGAAAAAGCAAAAAATTTCAGAATTGCACCTTGCAATGTGGAGATATTACTGTTTGTGCATTTACAATATTCATTGATTTTTGCCATTGAAAAACGTCCAGAAATGTTTGAAGCTACTGACTGAATGAAAGGAGCTGGCATCTCACTCTCTTTGAATCTTCTTTATCATGCTAGGATTAGCAGGAAAAAGCTAAAAATTTCAGAATTGCACCGTGCAATGTGGAGATATTACTGTTTGTGCATTTACAATATTCATTGATTTTTGCCATTGAAAAACATGTTTTTCATATACCAGAAATGTTTGAAGCTACTGACTGAATGAAAGGAGCTGGCATCTCACTCTCTTTGAATCTTCTTTATCATGCTAGGATTAGCAGGAAAAAGCAAAAAATTTCAGAATTGCACCGTGCAATGTGGAGATATTACTGTTTGTGCATTTACAATATTCATTGATTTTTGCCATTGAAAAACGTCCAGAAATGTTTGAAGCTACTGACTGAATGAAAGGAGCTGGCATCTCACTCTCTTTGAATCTTCTTTATCATGCTAGGATTAACAGGAAAAAGCAAAAAATTTCAGAATTGCACCTTGCAATGTGGAGATATTACTGTTTGTGCATTTACAATATTCATTGATTTTTGCCATTGAAAAACATGTTTTTCATATACCAGAAATGTTTGAAGCTACTGACTGAATGAAAGGAGCTGGCATCTCACTCTCTTTGAATCTTCTTTATCATGCTAGGATTAACAGGAAAAAGCTAAAAATTTCAGAATTGCACCGTGCAATGTGGAGATATTACTGTTTGTGCATTTACAATATTCATTGATTTTTGCCATTGAAAAACATGTTTTTCATATACCAGAAATGTTTGAAGCTACTGACTGAATGAAAGGAGCTGGCATCTCACTCTCTTTGAATCTTCTTTATCATGCTAGGATTAGCAGGAAAAAGCAAAAAATTTCAGAATTGCACCGTGCAATGTGGAGATATTACTGTTTGTGCATTTACAATATTCATTGATTTTTGCCATTGAAAAACGTCCAGAAATGTTTGAAGCTACTGACTGAATGAAAGGAGCTGGCATCTCACTCTCTTTGAATCTTCTTTATCATGCTAGGATTAGCAGGAAAAAGCTAAAAATTTCAGAATTGCACCGTGCAATGTGGAGATATTACTGTTTGTGCATTTACAATATTCATTGATTTTTGCCATTGAAAAACATGTTTTTCATATACCAGAAATGTTTGAAGCTACTGACTGAATGAAAGGAGCTGGCATCTCACTCTCTTTGAATCTTCTTTATCATGCTAGGATTAGCAGGAAAAAGCTAAAAATTTCAGAATTGCACCTTGCAATGTGGAGATATTACTGTTTGTGCATTTACAATATTCATTGATTTTTGCCATTGAAAAACGTCCAGAAATGTTTGAAGCTACTGACTGAATGAAAGGAGCTGGCATCTCACTCTCTTTGAATCTTCTTTATCATGCTAGGATTAACAGGAAAAAGCTAAAAATTTCAGAATTGCACCGTGCAATGTGGAGATATTACTGTTTGTGCATTTACAATATTCATTGATTTTTGCCATTGAAAAACATGTTTTTCATATACCAGAAATGTTTGAAGCTACTGACTGAATGAAAGGAGCTGGCATCTCACTCTCTTTGAATCTTCTTTATCATGCTAGGATTAGCAGGAAAAAGCTAAAAATTTCAGAATTGCACCTTGCAATGTGGAGATATTACTGTTTGTGCATTTACAATATTCATTGATTTTTGCCATTGAAAAACGTCCAGAAATGTTTGAAGCTACTGACTGAATGAAAGGAGCTGGCATCTCACTCTCTTTGAATCTTCTTTATCATGCTAGGATTAGCAGGAAAAAGCAAAAAATTTCAGAATTGCACCGTGCAATGTGGAGATATTACTGTTTGTGCATTTACAATATTCATTGATTTTTGCCATTGAAAAACGTCCAGAAATGTTTGAAGCTACTGACTGAATGAAAGGAGCTGGCATCTCACTCTCTTTGAATCTTCTTTATCATGCTAGGATTAACAGGAAAAAGTAAAAAATTTCAGAATTGCACCTTGCAATGTGGAGATATTACTGTTTGTGCATTTACAATATTCATTGATTTTTGCCATTGAAAAACATGTTTTTCATATACCAGAAATGTTTGAAGCTACTGACTGAATGAAAGGAGCTGGCATCTCACTCTCTTTGAATCTTCTGTATCATGCTAGGATTAACAGGAAAAAGCTAAAAATTTCAGAATTGCACCGTGCAATGTGGAGATATTACTGTTTGTGCATTTACAATATTCATTGAT
This sequence comes from Phyllobates terribilis, assembly GCF_046119375.1. NCBI lineage: Eukaryota > Metazoa > Chordata > Amphibia > Anura > Dendrobatidae > Phyllobates > Phyllobates terribilis. Next base: position 14,382 of record NW_027370452.1, on the reverse strand, counting down.
TTTTGCCATTGAAACACATGTTTTTCATATACCAGAAATGTTTGAAGCTACTGACTGAATGAAAGGAGCTGGCATCTCACTCTCTTTGAATCTTCTTTATCATGCTAGGATTAGCAGGAAAAAGCAAAAAATTTCAGAATTGCACCGTGCAATGTGGAGATATTACTGTTTGTGCATTTACAATATTCATTGATTTTTGCCATTGAAAAACGTCCAGAAATGTTTGAAGCTACTGACTGAATGAAAGGAGCTGGCATCTCACTCTCTTTGAATCTTCTTTATCATGCTAGGATTAGCAGGAAAAAGCTAAAAATTTCAGAATTGCACCGTGCAATGTGGAGATATTACTGTTTGTGCATTTACAATATTCATTGATTTTTGCCATTGAAAAACATGTTTTTCATATACCAGAAATGTTTGAAGCTACTGACTGAATGAAAGGAGCTGGCATCTCACTCTCTTTGAATCTTCTTTATCATGCTAGGATTAGCAGGAAAAAGCTAAAAATTTCAGAATTGCACCTTGCAATGTGGAGATATTACTGTTTGTGCATTTACAATATTCATTGATTTTTGCCATTGAAAAACGTCCAGAAATGTTTGAAGCTACTGACTGAATGAAAGGAGCTGGCATCTCACTCTCTTTGAATCTTCTTTATCATGCTAGGATTAACAGGAAAAAGCTAAAAATTTCAGAATTGCACCGTGCAATGTGGAGATATTACTGTTTGTGCATTTACAATATTCATTGATTTTTGCCATTGAAAAACATGTTTTTCATATACCAGAAATGTTTGAAGCTACTGACTGAATGAAAGGAGCTGGCATCTCACTCTCTTTGAATCTTCTTTATCATGCTAGGATTAGCAGGAAAAAGCTAAAAATTTCAGAATTGCACCTTGCAATGTGGAGATATTACTGTTTGTGCATTTACAATATTCATTGATTTTTGCCATTGAAAAACGTCCAGAAATGTTTGAAGCTACTGACTGAATGAAAGGAGCTGGCATCTCACTCTCTTTGAATCTTCTTTATCATGCTAGGATTAACAGGAAAAAGCTAAAAATTTCAGAATTGCACCGTGCAATGTGGAGATATTACTGTTTGTGCATTTACAATATTCATTGATTTTTGCCATTGAAAAACGTCCAGAAATGTTTGAAGCTACTGACTGAATGAAAGGAGCTGGCATCTCACTCTCTTTGAATCTTCTTTATCATGCTAGGATTAGCAGGAAAAAGCAAAAAATTTCAGAATTGCACCGTGCAATGTGGAGATATTACTGTTTGTGCATTTACAATATTCATTGATTTTTGCCATTGAAAAACGTCCAGAAATGTTTGAAGCTACTGACTGAATGAAAGGAGCTGGCATCTCACTCTCTTTGAATCTTCTTTATCATGCTAGGATTAACAGGAAAAAGCAAAAAATTTCAGAATTGCACCTTGCAATGTGGAGATATTACTGTTTGTGCATTTACAATATTCATTGATTTTTGCCATTGAAAAACATGTTTTTCATATACCAGAAATGTTTGAAGCTACTGACTGAATGAAAGGAGCTGGCATCTCACTCTCTTTGAATCTTCTTTATCATGCTAGGATTAACAGGAAAAAGCTAAAAATTTCAGAATTGCACCGTGCAATGTGGAGATATTACTGTTTGTGCATTTACAATATTCATTGATTTTTGCCATTGAAAAACATGTTTTTCATATACCAGAAATGTTTGAAGCTACTGACTGAATGAAAGGAGCTGGCATCTCACTCTCTTTGAATCTTCTTTATCATGCTAGGATTAACAGGAAAAAGCTAAAAATTTCAGAATTGCACCATGCAATGTGGAGATATTACTGTTTGTGCATTTACAATATTCATTGATTTTTGCCATTGAAAAACATGTTTTTCATATACCAGAAATGTTTGAAGCTACTGACTGAATGAAAGGAGCTGGCATCTCACTCTCTTTGAATCTTCTTTATCATGCTAGGATTAGCAGGAAAAAGCAAAAAATTTCAGAATTGCACCTTGCAATGTGGAGATATTACTGTTTGTGCATTTACAATATTCATTGATTTTTGCCATTGAAAAACATGTTTTTCATATACCAGAAATGTTTGAAGCTACTGACTGAATGAAAGGAGCTGGCATCTCACTCTCTTTGAATCTTCTTTATCATGCTAGGATTAACAGGAAAAAGCTAAAAATTTCAGAATTGCACCGTGCAATATGGAGATATTACTGTTTGTGCATTTACAATATTCATTGATTTTTGCCATTGAAAAACATGTTTTTCATATACCAGAAATGTTTGAAGCTACTGACTGAATGAAAGGAGCTGGCATCTCACTCTCTTTGAATCTTCTTTATCATGCTAGGATTAACAGGAAAAAGCTAAAAATTTCAGAATTGCACCGTGCAATGTGGAGATATTACTGTTTGTGCATTTACAATATTCATTGATTTTTGCCATTGAAAAACATGTTTTTCATATACCAGAAATGTTTGAAGCTACTGACTGAATGAAAGGAGCTGGCATCTCACTCTCTTTGAATCTTCTTTATCATGCTAGGATTAGCAGGAAAAAGCTAAAAATTTCAGAATTGCACCGTGCAATGTGGAGATATTACTGTTTGTGCATTTACAATATTCATTGATTTTTGCCATTGAAAAACATGTTTTTCATATACCAGAAATGTTTGAAGCTACTGACTGAATGAAAGGAGCTGGCATCTCACTCTCTTTGAATCTTCTTTATCATGCTAGGATTAGCAGGAAAAAGCTAAAAATTTCAGAATTGCACCGTGCAATGTGGAGATATTACTGTTTGTGCATTTACAATATTCATTGATTTTTGCCATTGAAAAACATGTTTTTCATATACCAGAAATGTTTGAAGCTACTGACTGAATGAAAGGAGCTGGCATCTCACTCTCTTTGAATCTTCTTTATCATGCTAGGATTAACAGGAAAAAGCTAAAAATTTCAGAATTGCACCGTGCAATGTGGAGATATTACTGTTTGTGCATTTACAATATTCATTGATTTTTGCCATTGAAAAACGTCCAGAAATGTTTGAAGCTACTGACTGAATGAAAGGAGCTGGCATCTCACTCTCTTTGAATCTTCTTTATCATGCTAGGATTAGCAGGAAAAAGCAAAAAATTTCAGAATTGCACCGTGCAATGTGGAGATATTACTGTTTGTGCATTTACAATATTCATTGATTTTTGCCATTGAAAAACATGTTTTTCATATACCAGAAATGTTTGAAGCTACTGACTGAATGAAAGGAGCTGGCATCTCACTCTCTTTGAATCTTCTTTATCATGCTAGGATTAGCAGGAAAAAGCTAAAAATTTCAGAATTGCACCGTGCAATGTGGAGATATTACTGTTTGTGCATTTACAATATTCATTGATTTTTGCCATTGAAAAACATGTTTTTCATATACCAGAAATGTTTGAAGCTACTGACTGAATGAAAGGAGCTGGCATCTCACTCTCTTTGAATCTTCTTTATCATGCTAGGATTAGCAGGAAAAAGCAAAAAATTTCAGAATTGCACCGTGCAATGTGGAGATATTACTGTTTGTGCATTTACAATATTCATTGATTTTTGCCATTGAAAAACGTCCAATGTTTGAAGCTACTGACTGAATGAAAGGAGCTGGCATCTCACTCTCTTTGAATCTTCTTTATCATGCTAGGATTAACAGGAAAAAGCTAAAAATTTCAGAATTGCACCGTGCAATGTGGAGATATTACTGTTTGTGCATTTACAATATTCATTGATTTTTGCCATTGAAAAACATGTTTTTCATATACCAGAAATGTTTGAAGCTACTGACTGAATGAAAGGAGCTGGCATCTCACTCTCTTTGAATCTTCTTTATCATGCTAGGATTAGCAGGAAAAAGCAAAAAATTTCAGAATTGCACCGTGCAATGTGGAGATATTACTGTTTGTGCATTTACAATATTCATTGATTTTTGCCATTGAAAAACGTCCAGAAATGTTTGAAGCTACTGACTGAATGAAAGGAGCTGGCATCTCACTCTCTTTGAATCTTCTTTATCATGCTAGGATTAGCAGGAAAAAGCTAAAAATTTCAGAATTGCACCGTGCAATGTGGAGATATTACTGTTTGTGCATTTACAATATTCATTGATTTTTGCCATTGAAAAACATGTTTTTCATATACCAGAAATGTTTGAAGCTACTGACTGAATGAAAGGAGCTGGCATCTCACTCTCTTTGAATCTTCTTTATCATGCTAGGATTAGCAGGAAAAAGCTAAAAATTTCAGAATTGCACCTTGCAATGTGGAGATATTACTGTTTGTGCATTTACAATATTCATTGATTTTTGCCATTGAAAAACATGTTTTTCATATACCAGAAATGTTTGAAGCTACTGACTGAATGAAAGGAGCTGGCATCTCACTCTCTTTGAATCTTCTTTATCATGCTAGGATTAGCAGGAAAAAGCTAAAAATTTCAGAATTGCACCGTGCAATGTGGAGATATTACTGTTTGTGCATTTACAATATTCATTGATTTTTGCCATTGAAAAACATGTTTTTCATATACCAGAAATGTTTGAAGCTACTGACTGAATGAAAGGAGCTGGCATCTCACTCTCTTTGAATCTTCTTTATCATGCTAGGATTAACAGGAAAAAGCAAAAAATTTCAGAATTGCACCGTGCAATGTGGAGATATTACTGTTTGTGCATTTACAATATTCATTGATTTTTGCCATTGAAAAACATGTTTTTCATATACCAGAAATGTTTGAAGCTACTGACTGAATGAAAGGAGCTGGCATCTCACTCTCTTTGAATCTTCTTTATCATGCTAGGATTAACAGGAAAAAGCTAAAAATTTCAGAATTGCACCTTGCAATGTGGAGATATTACTGTTTGTGCATTTACAATATTCATTGATTTTTGCCATTGAAAAACATGTTTTTCATATACCAGAAATGTTTGAAGCTACTGACTGAATGAAAGGAGCTGGCATCTCACTCTCTTTGAATCTTCTTTATCATGCTAGGATTAGCAGGAAAAAGCAAAAAATTTCAGAATTGCACCTTGCAATGTGGAGATATTACTGTTTGTGCATTTACAATATTCATTGATTTTTGCCATTGAAAAACGTCCAGAAATGTTTGAAGCTACTGACTGAATGAAAGGAGCTGGCATCTCACTCTCTTTGAATCTTCTTTATCATGCTAGGATTAGCAGGAAAAAGCTAAAAATTTCAGAATTGCACCGTGCAATGTGGAGATATTACTGTTTGTGCATTTACAATATTCATTGATTTTTGCCATTGAAAAACATGTTTTTCATATACCAGAAATGTTTGAAGCTACTGACTGAATGAAAGGAGCTGGCATCTCACTCTCTTTGAATCTTCTTTATCATGCTAGGATTAGCAGGAAAAAGCAAAAAATTTCAGAATTGCACCGTGCAATGTGGAGATATTACTGTTTGTGCATTTACAATATTCATTGATTTTTGCCATTGAAAAACGTCCAGAAATGTTTGAAGCTACTGACTGAATGAAAGGAGCTGGCATCTCACTCTCTTTGAATCTTCTTTATCATGCTAGGATTAACAGGAAAAAGCAAAAAATTTCAGAATTGCACCTTGCAATGTGGAGATATTACTGTTTGTGCATTTACAATATTCATTGATTTTTGCCATTGAAAAACATGTTTTTCATATACCAGAAATGTTTGAAGCTACTGACTGAATGAAAGGAGCTGGCATCTCACTCTCTTTGAATCTTCTTTATCATGCTAGGATTAACAGGAAAAAGCTAAAAATTTCAGAATTGCACCGTGCAATGTGGAGATATTACTGTTTGTGCATTTACAATATTCATTGATTTTTGCCATTGAAAAACATGTTTTTCATATACCAGAAATGTTTGAAGCTACTGACTGAATGAAAGGAGCTGGCATCTCACCCTCTTTGAATCTTCTTTATCATGCTAGGATTAGCAGGAAAAAGCAAAAAATTTCAGAATTGCACCGTGCAATGTGGAGATATTACTGTTTGTGCATTTACAATATTCATTGATTTTTGCCATTGAAAAACGTCCAGAAATGTTTGAAGCTACTGACTGAATGAAAGGAGCTGGCATCTCACTCTCTTTGAATCTTCTTTATCATGCTAGGATTAGCAGGAAAAAGCTAAAAATTTCAGAATTGCACCGTGCAATGTGGAGATATTACTGTTTGTGCATTTACAATATTCATTGATTTTTGCCATTGAAAAACATGTTTTTCATATACCAGAAATGTTTGAAGCTACTGACTGAATGAAAGGAGCTGGCATCTCACTCTCTTTGAATCTTCTTTATCATGCTAGGATTAGCAGGAAAAAGCTAAAAATTTCAGAATTGCACCTTGCAATGTGGAGATATTACTGTTTGTGCATTTACAATATTCATTGATTTTTGCCATTGAAAAACATGTTTTTCATATACCAGAAATGTTTGAAGCTACTGACTGAATGAAAGGAGCTGGCATCTCACTCTCTTTGAATCTTCTTTATCATGCTAGGATTAGCAGGAAAAAGCTAAAAATTTCAGAATTGCACCGTGCAATGTGGAGATATTACTGTTTGTGCATTTACAATATTCATTGATTTTTGCCATTGAAAAACATGTTTTTCATATACCAGAAATGTTTGAAGCTACTGACTGAATGAAAGGAGCTGGCATCTCACTCTCTTTGAATCTTCTTTATCATGCTAGGATTAACAGGAAAAAGCAAAAAATTTCAGAATTGCACCATGCAATGTGGAGATATTACTGTTTGTGCATTTACAATATTCATTGATTTTTGCCATTGAAAAACATGTTTTTCATATACCAGAAATGTTTGAAGCTACTGACTGAACGAAAGGAGCTGGCATCTCACTCTCTTTGAATCTTCTTTATCATGCTAGGATTAACAGGAAAAAGCAAAAAATTTCAGAATTGCACCTTGCAATGTGGAGATATTACTGTTTGTGCATTTACAATATTCATTGATTTTTGCCATTGAAAAACATGTTTTTCATATACCAGAAATGTTTGAAGCTACTGACTGAATGAAAGGAGCTGGCATCTCACTCTCTTTGAATCTTCTTTATCATGCTAGGATTAGCAGGAAAAAGCAAAAAATTTCAGAATTGCACCTTGCAATGTGGAGATATTACTGTTTGTGCATTTACAATATTCATTGATTTTTGCCATTGAAAAACGTCCAGAAATGTTTGAAGCTACTGACTGAATGAAAGGAGCTGGCATCTCACTCTCTTTGAATCTTCATCATGCTAGGATTAGCAGGAAAAAGCTAAAAATTTCAGAATTGCACCGTGCAATGTGGAGATATTACTGTTTGTGCATTTACAATATTCATTGATTTTTGCCATTGAAAAACATGTTTTTCATATACCAGAAATGTTTGAAGCTACTGACTGAATGAAAGGAGCTGGCATCTCACTCTCTTTGAATCTTCTTTATCATGCTAGGATTAGCAGGAAAAAGCAAAAAATTTCAGAATTGCACCGTGCAATGTGGAGATATTACTGTTTGTGCATTTACAATATTCATTGATTTTTGCCATTGAAAAACGTCCAGAAATGTTTGAAGCTACTGACTGAATGAAAGGAGCTGGCATCTCACTCTCTTTGAATCTTCTTTATCATGCTAGGATTAACAGGAAAAAGCAAAAAATTTCAGAATTGCACCTTGCAATGTGGAGATATTACTGTTTGTGCATTTACAATATTCATTGATTTTTGCCATTGAAAAACATGTTTTTCATATACCAGAAATGTTTGAAGCTACTGACTGAATGAAAGGAGCTGGCATCTCACTCTCTTTGAAACTTCTTTATCATGCTAGGATTAGCAGGAAAAAGCAAAAAATTTCAGAATTGCACCGTGCAATGTGGAGATATTACTGTTTGTGCATTTACAATATTCATTGATTTTTGCCATTGAAAAACATGTTTTTCATATACCAGAAATGTTTGAAGCTACTGACTGAATGAAAGGAGCTGGCATCTCACTCTCTTTGAATCTTCTTTATCATGCCAGGATTAGCAGGAAAAAGCAAAAAATTTCAGAATTGCACCATGCAATGTGGAGATATTACTGTTTGTGCATTTACAATATTCATTGATTTTTGCCATTGAAAAACGTCCAGAAATGTTTGAAGCTACTGACTGAATGAAAGGAGCTGGCATCTCACTCTCTTTGAATCTTCTTTATCATGCTAGGATTAGCAGGAAAAAGCTAAAAATTTCAGAATTGCACCGTGCAATGTGGAGATATTACTGTTTGTGCATTTACAATATTCATTGATTTTTGCCATTGAAAAACATGTTTTTCATATACCAGAAATGTTTGAAGCTACTGACTGAATGAAAGGAGCTGGCATCTCACTCTCTTTGAATCTTCTTTATCATGCTAGGATTAGCAGGAAAAAGCTAAAAATTTCAGAATTGCACCTTGCAATGTGGAGATATTACTGTTTGTGCATTTACAATATTCATTGATTTTTGCCATTGAAAAACATGTTTTTCATATACCAGAAATGTTTGAAGCTACTGACTGAATGAAAGGAGCTGGCATCTCACTCTCTTTGAATCTTCTTTATCATGCTAGGATTAGCAGGAAAAAGCTAAAAATTTCAGAATTGCACCGTGCAATGTGGAGATATTACTGTTTGTGCATTTACAATATTCATTGATTTTTGCCATTGAAAAACATGTTTTTCATATACCAGAAATGTTTGAAGCTACTGACTGAATGAAAGGAGCTGGCATCTCACTCTCTTTGAATCTTCTTTATCATGCTAGGATTAACAGGAAAAAGCAAAAAATTTCAGAATTGCACCGTGCAATGTGGAGATATTACTGTTTGTGCATTTACAATATTCATTGATTTTTGCCATTGAAAAACATGTTTTTCATATACCAGAAATGTTTGAAGCTACTGACTGAATGAAAGGAGCTGGCATCTCACTCTCTTTGAATCTTCTTTATCATGCTAGGATTAACAGGAAAAAGCTAAAAATTTCAGAATTGCACCTTGCAATGTGGAGATATTACTGTTTGTGCATTTACAATATTCATTGATTTTTGCCATTGAAAAACATGTTTTTCATATACCAGAAATGTTTGAAGCTACTGACTGAATGAAAGGAGCTGGCATCTCACTCTCTTTGAATCTTCTTTATCATGCTAGGATTAGCAGGAAAAAGCAAAAAATTTCAGAATTGCACCTTGCAATGTGGAGATATTACTGTTTGTGCATTTACAATATTCATTGATTTTTGCCATTGAAAAACGTCCAGAAATGTTTGAAGCTACTGACTGAATGAAAGGAGCTGGCATCTCACTCTCTTTGAATCTTCTTTATCATGCTAGGATTAGCAGGAAAAAGCAAAAAAATTCAGAATTGCACCGTGCAATGTGGAGATATTACTGTTTGTGCATTTACAATATTCATTGATTTTTGCCATTGAAAAACATATTTTTCATATACCAGAAATGTTTGAAGCTACTGACTGAATGAAAGGAGCTGGCATCTCACTCTCTTTGAATCTTCTTTATCATGCTAGGATTAACAGGAAAAAGCAAAAAATTTCAGAATTGCACCGTGCAATGTGGAGATATTACTGTTTGTGCATTTACAATATTCATTGATTTTTGCCATTGAAAAACATGTTTTTCATATACCAGAAATGTTTGAAGCTACTGACTGAATGAAAGGAGCTGGCATCTCACTCTCTTTGAATCTTCTTTATCATGCTAGGATTAGCAGGAAAAAGCTAAAAATTTCAGAATTGCACCTTGCAATGTGGAGATATTACTGTTTGTGCATTTACAATATTCATTGATTTTTGCCATTGAAAAACATGTTTTTCATATACCAGAAATGTTTGAAGCTACTGACTGAATGAAAGGAGCTGGCATCTCACTCTCTTTGAATCTTCTTTATCATGCTAGGATTAGCAGGAAAAAGCTAAAAATTTCAGAATTGCACCTTGCAATGTGGAGATATTACTGTTTGTGCATTTACAATATTCATTGATTTTTGCCATTGAAAAACATGTTTTTCATATACCAGAAATGTTTGAAGCTACTGACTGAATGAAAGGAGCTGGCATCTCACTCTCTTTGAATCTTCTTTATCATGCTAGGATTAGCAGGAAAAAGCTAAAAATTTCAGAATTGCACCGTGCAATGTGGAGATATTACTGTTTGTGCATTTACAATATTCATTGATTTTTGCCATTGAAAAACATGTTTTTCATATACCAGAAATGTTTGAAGCTACTGACTGAATGAAAGGAGCTGGCATCTCACTCTCTTTGAATCTTCTTTATCATGCTAGGATTAACAGGAAAAAGCTAAAAATTTCAGAATTGCACCGTGCAATGTGGAGATATTAGTGTTTGTGCATTTACAATATTCATTGATTTTTGCCATTGAAAAACATGTTTTTCATATACCAGAAATGTTTGAAGCTACTGACTGAATGAAAGGAGCTGGCATCTCACTCTCTTTGAATCTTCTTTATCATGCTAGGATTAACAGGAAAAAGCTAAAAATTTCAGAATTGCACCGTGCAATGTGGAGATATTACTGTTTGTGCATTTACAATATTCATTGATTTTTGCCATTGAAAAACATGTTTTTCATATACCAGAAATGTTTGAAGCTACTGACTGAATGAAAGGAGCTGGCATCTCACTCTCTTTGAATCTTCTTTATCATGCTAGGATTAACAGGAAAAAGCTAAAAATTTCAGAATTGCACCTTGCAATGTGGAGATATTACTGTTTGTGCGTTTACAATATTCATTGATTTTTGCCATTGAAAAACGTCCAGAAATGTTTGAAGCTACTGACTGAATGAAAGGAGCTGGCATCTCACTCTCTTTGAATCTTCTTTATCATGCTAGGATTAACAGGAAAAAGCAAAAAATTTCAGAATTGCACCTTGCAATGTGGAGATATTACTGTTTGTGCATTTACAATATTCATTGATTTTTGCCATTGAAAAACATGTTTTTCATATACCAGAAATGTTTGAAGCTACTGACTGAATGAAAGGAGCTGGCATCTCACTCTCTTTGAAACTTCTTTATCATGCTAGGATTAGCAGGAAAAAGCAAAAAATTTCAGAATTGCACCGTGCAATGTGGAGATATTACTGTTTGTGCATTTACAATATTCATTGATTTTTGCCATTGAAAAACATGTTTTTCATATACCAGAAATGTTTGAAGCTACTGACTGAATGAAAGGAGCTGGCATCTCACTCTCTTTGAATCTTCTTTATCATGCCAGGATTAGCAGGAAAAAGCAAAAAATTTCAGAATTGCACCATGCAATGTGGAGATATTACTGTTTGTGCATTTACAATATTCATTGATTTTTGCCATTGAAAAACGTCCAGAAATGTTTGAAGCTACTGACTGAATGAAAGGAGCTGGCATCTCACTCTCTTTGAATCTTCTTTATCATGCTAGGATTAGCAGGAAAAAGCTAAAAATTTCAGAATTGCACCGTGCAATGTGGAGATATTACTGTTTGTGCATTTACAATATTCATTGATTTTTGCCATTGAAAAACATGTTTTTCATATACCAGAAATGTTTGAAGCTACTGACTGAATGAAAGGAGCTGGCATCTCACTCTCTTTGAATCTTCTTTATCATGCTAGGATTAGCAGGAAAAAGCAAAAAATTTCAGAATTGCACCGTGCAATGTGGAGATATTACTGTTTGTGCATTTACAATATTCATTGATTTTTGCCATTGAAAAACGTCCAGAAATGTTTGAAGCTACTGACTGAATGAAAGGAGCTGGCATCTCACTCTCTTTGAATCTTCTTTATCATGCTAGGATTAACAGGAAAAAGCAAAAAATTTCAGAATTGCACCTTGCAATGTGGAGATATTACTGTTTGTGCATTTACAATATTCATTGATTTTTGCCATTGAAAAACATGTTTTTCATATACCAGAAATGTTTGAAGCTACTGACTGAATGAAAGGAGCTGGCATCTCACTCTCTTTGAATCTTCTTTATCATGCTAGGATTAGCAGGAAAAAGCAAAAAATTTCAGAATTGCACCTTGCAATGTGGAGATATTACTGTTTGTGCATTTACAATATTCATTGATTTTTGCCATTGAAAAACGTCCAGAAATGTTTGAAGCTACTGACTGAATGAAAGGAGCTGGCATCTCACTCTCTTTGAATCTTCATCATGCTAGGATTAGCAGGAAAAAGCTAAAAATTTCAGAATTGCACCGTGCAATGTGGAGATATTACTGTTTGTGCATTTACAATATTCATTGATTTTTGCCATTGAAAAACATGTTTTTCATATACCAGAAATGTTTGAAGCTACTGACTGAATGAAAGGAGCTGGCATCTCACTCTCTTTGAATCTTCTTTATCATGCTAGGATTAGCAGGAAAAAGCAAAAAATTTCAGAATTGCACCTTGCAATGTGGAGATATTACTGTTTGTGCATTTACAATATTCATTGATTTTTGCCATTGAAAAACATGTTTTTCATATACCAGAAATGTTTGAAGCTACTGACTGAATGAAAGGAGCTGGCATCTCACTCTCTTTGAATCTTCTTTATCATGCTAGGATTAACAGGAAAAAGCTAAAAATTTCAGAATTGCACCGTGCAATGTGGAGATATTACTGTTTGTGCATTTACAATATTCATTGATTTTTGCCATTGAAAAACATGTTTTTCATATACCAGAAATGTTTGAAGCTACTGACTGAATGAAAGGAGCTGGCATCTCACCCTCTTTGAATCTTCTTTATCATGCTAGGATTAGCAGGAAAAAGCAAAAAATTTCAGAATTGCACCGTGCAATGTGGAGATATTACTGTTTGTGCATTTACAATATTCATTGATTTTTGCCATTGAAAAACGTCCAGAAATGTTTGAAGCTACTGACTGAATGAAAGGAGCTGGCATCTCACTCTCTTTGAATCTTCTTTATCATGCTAGGATTAGCAGGAAAAAGCTAAAAATTTCAGAATTGCACCTTGCAATGTGGAGATATTACTGTTTGTGCATTTACAATATTCATTGATTTTTGCCATTGAAAAACATGTTTTTCATATACCAGAAATGTTTGAAGCTACTGACTGAATGAAAGGAGCTGGCATCTCACTCTCTTTGAATCTTCTTTATCATGCTAGGATTAACAGGAAAAAGCTAAAAATTTCAGAATTGCACCGTGCAATGTGGAGATATTACTGTTTGTGCATTTACAATATTCATTGATTTTTGCCATTGAAAAACATGTTTTTCATATACCAGAAATGTTTGAAGCTACTGACTGAATGAAAGGAGCTGGCATCTCACTCTCTTTGAATCTTCTTTATCATGCTAGGATTAACAGGAAAAAGCTAAAAATTTCAGAATTGCACCGTGCAATGTGGAGATATTACTGTTTGTGCATTTACAATATTCATTGATTTTTGCCATTGAAAAACGTCCAGAAATGTTTGAAGCTACTGACTGAATGAAAGGAGCTGGCATCTCACTCTCTTTGAATCTTCTTTATCATGCTAGGATTAGCAGGAAAAAGCAAAAAATTTCAGAATTGCACCGTGCAATGTGGAGATATTACTGTTTGTGCATTTACAATATTCATTGATTTTTGCCATTGAAAAACGTCCAGAAATGTTTGAAGCTACTGACTGAATGAAAGGAGCTGGCATCTCACTCTCTTTGAATCTTCTTTATCATGCTAGGATTAGCAGGAAAAAGCAAAAAATTTCAGAATTGCACTGTGCAATGTGGAGATATTACTGTTTGTGCATTTACAATATTCATTGATTTTTGCCATTGAAAAACATGTTTTTCATATACCAGAAATGTTTGAAGCTACTGACTGAATGAAAGGAGCTGGCATCTCACTCTCTTTGAATCTTCTTTATCATGCTAGGATTAACAGGAAAAAGCTAAAAATTTCAGAATTGCACCGTGCAATGTGGAGATATTACTGTTTGTGCATTTACAATATTCATTGATTTTTGCCATTGAAAAACATGTTTTTCATATACCAGAAATGTTTGAAGCTACTGACTGAATGAAAGGAGCTGGCATCTCACTCTCTTTGAATCTTCTTTATCATGCTAGGATTAACAGGAAAAAGCTAAAAATTTCAGAATTGCACCTTGCAATGTGGAGATATTACTGTTTGTGCATTTACAATATTCATTGATTTTTGCCATTGAAAAACGTCCAGAAATGTTTGAAGCTACTGACTGAATGAAAGGAGCTGGCATCTCACTCTCTTTGAATCTTCTTTATCATGCTAGGATTAGCAG
>NW_027370451.1:0-35892 GCF_046119375.1 Phyllobates terribilis | reverse complement strand
AGCTACTGACTGAATGAAAGGAGCTGGCATCTCACTCTCTTTGAATCTTCTTTATCATGCTAGGATTAGCAGGAAAAAGCAAAAAATTTCAGAATTGCACCTTGCAATGCGGAGATATTACTGTTTGTGCATTTACAATATTCATTGATTTTTGCCATTGAAAAACATGTTTTTCATATACCAGAAATGTTTGAAGCTACTGACTGAATGAAAGGAGCTGGCATCTCACTCTCTTTGAATCTTCTTTATCATGCTAGGATTAACAGGAAAAAGCAAAAAATTTCAGAATTGCACCTTGCAATGTGGAGATATTACTGTTTGTGCATTTACAATATTCATTGATTTTTGCCATTGAAAAACATGTTTTTCATATACCAGAAATGTTTGAAGCTACTGACTGAATGAAAGGAGCTGGCATCTCACTCTCTTTGAATCTTCTTTATCATGCTAGGATTAACAGGAAAAAGCTAAAAATTTCAGAATTGCACCGTGCAATGTGGAGATATTACTGTTTGTGCTTTTACAATATTCATTGATTTTTGCCATTGAAAAACATGTTTTTCATATACCAGAAATGTTTGAAGCTACTGACTGAATGAAAGGAGCTGGCATCTCACTCTCTTTGAATCTTCTTTATCATGCTAGGATTAGCAGGAAAAAGCAAAAAATTTCAGAATTGCACCTTGCAATGCGGAGATATTACTGTTTGTGCATTTACAATATTCATTGATTTTTGCCATTGAAAAACATGTTTTTCATATACCAGAAATGTTTGAAGCTACTGACTGAATGAAAGGAGCTGGCATCTCACTCTCTTTGAATCTTCTTTATCATGCTAGGATTAACAGGAAAAAGCAAAAAATTTCAGAATTGCACCTTGCAATGTGGAGATATTACTGTTTGTGCATTTACAATATTCATTGATTTTTGCCATTGAAAAACGTTTTTCATATACCAGAAATGTTTGAAGCTACTGACTGAATGAAAGGAGCTGGCATCTCACTCTCTTTGAATCTTCTTTATCATGCTAGGATTAACAGGAAAAAGCTAAAAATTTCAGAATTGCACCGTGCAATGTGGAGATATTACTGTTTGTGCATTTACAATATTCATTGATTTTTGCCATTGAAAAACATGTTTTTCATATACCAGAAATGTTTGAAGCTACTGACTGAATGAAAGGAGCTGGCATCTCACTCTCTTTGAATCTTCTTTATCATGCTAGGATTAGCAGGAAAAAGCAAAAAATTTCAGAATTGCACCTTGCAATGTGGAGATATTACTGTTTGTGCATTTACAATATTCATTGATTTTTGCCATTGAAAAACATGTTTTTCATATACCAGAAATGTTTGAAGCTACTGACTGAATGAAAGGAGCTGGCATCTCACTCTCTTTGAATCTTCTTTATCATGCTAGGATTAACAGGAAAAAGCTAAAAATTTCAGAATTGCACCGTGCAATGTGGAGATATTACTGCTTGTGCATTTACAATATTCATTGATTTTTGCCATTGAAAAACGTTTTTCATATACCAGAAATGTTTGAAGCTACTGACTGAATGAAAGGAGCTGGCATCTCACTCTCTTTGAATCTTCTTTATCATGCTAGGATTAGCAGGAAAAAGCAAAAAATTTCAGAATTGCACCTTGCAATGTGGAGATATTACTGTTTGTGCATTTACAATATTCATTGATTTTTGCCATTGAAAAACATGTTTTTCATATACCAGAAATGTTTGAAGCTACTGACTGAATGAAAGGAGCTGGCATCTCACTCTCTTTGAATCTTCTTTATCATGCTAGGATTAGCAGGAAAAAGCAAAAAATTTCAGAATTGCACCTTGCAATGTGGAGATATTACTGTTTGTGCATTTACAATATTCATTGATTTTTGCCATTGAAAAACGTTTTTCATATACCAGAAATGTTTGAAGCTACTGACTGAATGAAAGGAGCTGGCATCTCACTCTCTTTGAATCTTCTTTATCATGCTAGGATTAACAGGAAAAAGCTAAAAATTTCAGAATTGCACCGTGCAATGTGGAGATATTACTGTTTGTGCATTTACAATATTCATTGATTTTTGCCATTGAAAAACATGTTTTTCATATACCAGAAATGTTTGAAGCTACTGACTGAATGAAAGGAGCTGGCATCTCACTCTCTTTGAATCTTCTTTATCATGCTAGGATTAGCAGGAAAAAGCAAAAAATTTCAGAATTGCACCTTGCAATGTGGAGATATTACTGTTTGTGCATTTACAATATTCATTGATTTTTGCCATTGAAAAACATGTTTTTCATATACCAGAAATGTTTGAAGCTACTGACTGAATGAAAGGAGCTGGCATCTCACTCTCTTTGAATCTTCTTTATCATGCTAGGATTAACAGGAAAAAGCTAAAAATTTCAGAATTGCACCGTGCAATGTGGAGATATTACTGCTTGTGCATTTACAATATTCATTGATTTTTGCCATTGAAAAACGTTTTTCATATACCAGAAATGTTTGAAGCTACTGACTGAATGAAAGGAGCTGGCATCTCACTCTCTTTGAATCTTCTTTATCATGCTAGGATTAGCAGGAAAAAGCAAAAAATTTCAGAATTGCACCTTGCAATGTGGAGATATTACTGTTTGTGCATTTACAATATTCATTGATTTTTGCCATTGAAAAACATGTTTTTCATATACCAGAAATGTTTGAAGCTACTGACTGAATGAAAGGAGCTGGCATCTCACTCTCTTTGAATCTTCTTTATCATGCTAGGATTAGCAGGAAAAAGCAAAAAATTTCAGAATTGCACCTTGCAATGTGGAGATATTACTGTTTGTGCATTTACAATATTCATTGATTTTTGCCATTGAAAAACATGTTTTTCATATACCAGAAATGTTTGAAGCTACTGACTGAATGAAAGGAGCTGGCATCTCACTCTCTTTGAATCTTCTTTATCATGCTAGGATTAACAGGAAAAAGCTAAAAATTTCAGAATTGCACCGTGCAATGTGGAGATATTACTGTTTGTGCATTTACAATATTCATTGATTTTTGCCATTGAAAAACATGTTTTTCATATACCAGAAATGTTTGAAGCTACTGACTGAATGAAAGGAGCTGGCATCTCACTCTCTTTGAATCTTCTTTATCATGCTAGGATTAGCAGGAAAAAGCAAAAAATTTCAGAATTGCACCTTGCAATGTGGAGATATTACTGTTTGTGCATTTACAATATTCATTGATTTTTGCCATTGAAAAACATGTTTTTCATATACCAGAAATGTTTGAAGCTACTGACTGAATGAAAGGAGCTGGCATCTCACTCTCTTTGAATCTTCTTTATCATGCTAGGATTAACAGGAAAAAGCTAAAAATTTCAGAATTGCACCGTGCAATGTGGAGATATTACTGTTTGTGCTTTTACAATATTCATTGATTTTTGCCATTGAAAAACATGTTTTTCATATACCAGAAATGTTTGAAGCTACTGACTGAATGAAAGGAGCTGGCATCTCACTCTCTTTGAATCTTCTTTATCATGCTAGGATTAGCAGGAAAAAGCAAAAAATTTCAGAATTGCACCTTGCAATGCGGAGATATTACTGTTTGTGCATTTACAATATTCATTGATTTTTGCCATTGAAAAACATGTTTTTCATATACCAGAAATGTTTGAAGCTACTGACTGAATGAAAGGAGCTGGCATCTCACTCTCTTTGAATCTTCTTTATCATGCTAGGATTAACAGGAAAAAGCAAAAAATTTCAGAATTGCACCTTGCAATGTGGAGATATTACTGTTTGTGCATTTACAATATTCATTGATTTTTGCCATTGAAAAACATGTTTTTCATATACCAGAAATGTTTGAAGCTACTGACTGAATGAAAGGAGCTGGCATCTCACTCTCTTTGAATCTTCTTTATCATGCTAGGATTAACAGGAAAAAGCTAAAAATTTCAGAATTGCACCGTGCAATGTGGAGATATTACTGTTTGTGCTTTTACAATATTCATTGATTTTTGCCATTGAAAAACATGTTTTTCATATACCAGAAATGTTTGAAGCTACTGACTGAATGAAAGGAGCTGGCATCTCACTCTCTTTGAATCTTCTTTATCATGCTAGGATTAGCAGGAAAAAGCAAAAAATTTCAGAATTGCACCTTGCAATGCGGAGATATTACTGTTTGTGCATTTACAATATTCATTGATTTTTGCCATTGAAAAACATGTTTTTCATATACCAGAAATGTTTGAAGCTACTGACTGAATGAAAGGAGCTGGCATCTCACTCTCTTTGAATCTTCTTTATCATGCTAGGATTAACAGGAAAAAGCAAAAAATTTCAGAATTGCACCTTGCAATGTGGAGATATTACTGTTTGTGCATTTACAATATTCATTGATTTTTGCCATTGAAAAACGTTTTTCATATACCAGAAATGTTTGAAGCTACTGACTGAATGAAAGGAGCTGGCATCTCACTCTCTTTGAATCTTCTTTATCATGCTAGGATTAACAGGAAAAAGCTAAAAATTTCAGAATTGCACCGTGCAATGTGGAGATATTACTGTTTGTGCATTTACAATATTCATTGATTTTTGCCATTGAAAAACATGTTTTTCATATACCAGAAATGTTTGAAGCTACTGACTGAATGAAAGGAGCTGGCATCTCACTCTCTTTGAATCTTCTTTATCATGCTAGGATTAGCAGGAAAAAGCAAAAAATTTCAGAATTGCACCTTGCAATGTGGAGATATTACTGTTTGTGCATTTACAATATTCATTGATTTTTGCCATTGAAAAACGTTTTTCATATACCAGAAATGTTTGAAGCTACTGACTGAATGAAAGGAGCTGGCATCTCACTCTCTTTGAATCTTCTTTATCATGCTAGGATTAACAGGAAAAAGCTAAAAATTTCAGAATTGCACCGTGCAATGTGGAGATATTACTGTTTGTGCATTTACAATATTCATTGATTTTTGCCATTGAAAAACATGTTTTTCATATACCAGAAATGTTTGAAGCTACTGACTGAATGAAAGGAGCTGGCATCTCACTCTCTTTGAATCTTCTTTATCATGCTAGGATTAGCAGGAAAAAGCAAAAAATTTCAGAATTGCACCTTGCAATGTGGAGATATTACTGTTTGTGCATTTACAATATTCATTGATTTTTGCCATTGAAAAACATGTTTTTCATATACCAGAAATGTTTGAAGCTACTGACTGAATGAAAGGAGCTGGCATCTCACTCTCTTTGAATCTTCTTTATCATGCTAGGATTAACAGGAAAAAGCTAAAAATTTCAGAATTGCACCGTGCAATGTGGAGATATTACTGCTTGTGCATTTACAATATTCATTGATTTTTGCCATTGAAAAACGTTTTTCATATACCAGAAATGTTTGAAGCTACTGACTGAATGAAAGGAGCTGGCATCTCACTCTCTTTGAATCTTCTTTATCATGCTAGGATTAGCAGGAAAAAGCAAAAAATTTCAGAATTGCACCTTGCAATGTGGAGATATTACTGTTTGTGCATTTACAATATTCATTGATTTTTGCCATTGAAAAACATGTTTTTCATATACCAGAAATGTTTGAAGCTACTGACTGAATGAAAGGAGCTGGCATCTCACTCTCTTTGAATCTTCTTTATCATGCTAGGATTAGCAGGAAAAAGCAAAAAATTTCAGAATTGCACCTTGCAATGTGGAGATATTACTGTTTGTGCATTTACAATATTCATTGATTTTTGCCATTGAAAAACATGTTTTTCATATACCAGAAATGTTTGAAGCTACTGACTGAATGAAAGGAGCTGGCATCTCACTCTCTTTGAATCTTCTTTATCATGCTAGGATTAACAGGAAAAAGCTAAAAATTTCAGAATTGCACCGTGCAATGTGGAGATATTACTGTTTGTGCATTTACAATATTCATTGATTTTTGCCATTGAAAAACATGTTTTTCATATACCAGAAATGTTTGAAGCTACTGACTGAATGAAAGGAGCTGGCATCTCACTCTCTTTGAATCTTCTTTATCATGCTAGGATTAGCAGGAAAAAGCAAAAAATTTCAGAATTGCACCTTGCAATGTGGAGATATTACTGTTTGTGCATTTACAATATTCATTGATTTTTGCCATTGAAAAACATGTTTTTCATATACCAGAAATGTTTGAAGCTACTGACTGAATGAAAGGAGCTGGCATCTCACTCTCTTTGAATCTTCTTTATCATGCTAGGATTAACAGGAAAAAGCTAAAAATTTCAGAATTGCACCGTGCAATGTGGAGATATTACTGTTTGTGCTTTTACAATATTCATTGATTTTTGCCATTGAAAAACATGTTTTTCATATACCAGAAATGTTTGAAGCTACTGACTGAATGAAAGGAGCTGGCATCTCACTCTCTTTGAATCTTCTTTATCATGCTAGGATTAGCAGGAAAAAGCAAAAAATTTCAGAATTGCACCTTGCAATGCGGAGATATTACTGTTTGTGCATTTACAATATTCATTGATTTTTGCCATTGAAAAACATGTTTTTCATATACCAGAAATGTTTGAAGCTACTGACTGAATGAAAGGAGCTGGCATCTCACTCTCTTTGAATCTTCTTTATCATGCTAGGATTAACAGGAAAAAGCAAAAAATTTCAGAATTGCACCTTGCAATGTGGAGATATTACTGTTTGTGCATTTACAATATTCATTGATTTTTGCCATTGAAAAACATGTTTTTCATATACCAGAAATGTTTGAAGCTACTGACTGAATGAAAGGAGCTGGCATCTCACTCTCTTTGAATCTTCTTTATCATGCTAGGATTAACAGGAAAAAGCTAAAAATTTCAGAATTGCACCGTGCAATGTGGAGATATTACTGTTTGTGCTTTTACAATATTCATTGATTTTTGCCATTGAAAAACATGTTTTTCATATACCAGAAATGTTTGAAGCTACTGACTGAATGAAAGGAGCTGGCATCTCACTCTCTTTGAATCTTCTTTATCATGCTAGGATTAGCAGGAAAAAGCAAAAAATTTCAGAATTGCACCTTGCAATGCGGAGATATTACTGTTTGTGCATTTACAATATTCATTGATTTTTGCCATTGAAAAACATGTTTTTCATATACCAGAAATGTTTGAAGCTACTGACTGAATGAAAGGAGCTGGCATCTCACTCTCTTTGAATCTTCTTTATCATGCTAGGATTAACAGGAAAAAGCAAAAAATTTCAGAATTGCACCTTGCAATGTGGAGATATTACTGTTTGTGCATTTACAATATTCATTGATTTTTGCCATTGAAAAACGTTTTTCATATACCAGAAATGTTTGAAGCTACTGACTGAATGAAAGGAGCTGGCATCTCACTCTCTTTGAATCTTCTTTATCATGCTAGGATTAACAGGAAAAAGCTAAAAATTTCAGAATTGCACCGTGCAATGTGGAGATATTACTGTTTGTGCATTTACAATATTCATTGATTTTTGCCATTGAAAAACATGTTTTTCATATACCAGAAATGTTTGAAGCTACTGACTGAATGAAAGGAGCTGGCATCTCACTCTCTTTGAATCTTCTTTATCATGCTAGGATTAGCAGGAAAAAGCAAAAAATTTCAGAATTGCACCTTGCAATGTGGAGATATTACTGTTTGTGCATTTACAATATTCATTGATTTTTGCCATTGAAAAACATGTTTTTCATATACCAGAAATGTTTGAAGCTACTGACTGAATGAAAGGAGCTGGCATCTCACTCTCTTTGAATCTTCTTTATCATGCTAGGATTAACAGGAAAAAGCTAAAAATTTCAGAATTGCACCGTGCAATGTGGAGATATTACTGCTTGTGCATTTACAATATTCATTGATTTTTGCCATTGAAAAACGTTTTTCATATACCAGAAATGTTTGAAGCTACTGACTGAATGAAAGGAGCTGGCATCTCACTCTCTTTGAATCTTCTTTATCATGCTAGGATTAGCAGGAAAAAGCAAAAAATTTCAGAATTGCACCTTGCAATGTGGAGATATTACTGTTTGTGCATTTACAATATTCATTGATTTTTGCCATTGAAAAACATGTTTTTCATATACCAGAAATGTTTGAAGCTACTGACTGAATGAAAGGAGCTGGCATCTCACTCTCTTTGAATCTTCTTTATCATGCTAGGATTAGCAGGAAAAAGCAAAAAATTTCAGAATTGCACCTTGCAATGTGGAGATATTACTGTTTGTGCATTTACAATATTCATTGATTTTTGCCATTGAAAAACATGTTTTTCATATACCAGAAATGTTTGAAGCTACTGACTGAATGAAAGGAGCTGGCATCTCACTCTCTTTGAATCTTCTTTATCATGCTAGGATTAACAGGAAAAAGCTAAAAATTTCAGAATTGCACCGTGCAATGTGGAGATATTACTGTTTGTGCATTTACAATATTCATTGATTTTTGCCATTGAAAAACATGTTTTTCATATACCAGAAATGTTTGAAGCTACTGACTGAATGAAAGGAGCTGGCATCTCACTCTCTTTGAATCTTCTTTATCATGCTAGGATTAACAGGAAAAAGCAAAAAATTTCAGAATTGCACCTTGCAATGTGGAGATATTACTGTTTGTGCATTTACAATATTCATTGATTTTTGCCATTGAAAAACGTTTTTCATATACCAGAAATGTTTGAAGCTACTGACTGAATGAAAGGAGCTGGCATCTCACTCTCTTTGAATCTTCTTTATCATGCTAGGATTAACAGGAAAAAGCTAAAAATTTCAGAATTGCACCGTGCAATGTGGAGATATTACTGTTTGTGCATTTACAATATTCATTGATTTTTGCCATTGAAAAACATGTTTTTCATATACCAGAAATGTTTGAAGCTACTGACTGAATGAAAGGAGCTGGCATCTCACTCTCTTTGAATCTTCTTTATCATGCTAGGATTAGCAGGAAAAAGCAAAAAATTTCAGAATTGCACCTTGCAATGTGGAGATATTACTGTTTGTGCATTTACAATATTCATTGATTTTTGCCATTGAAAAACATGTTTTTCATATACCAGAAATGTTTGAAGCTACTGACTGAATGAAAGGAGCTGGCATCTCACTCTCTTTGAATCTTCTTTATCATGCTAGGATTAACAGGAAAAAGCTAAAAATTTCAGAATTGCACCGTGCAATGTGGAGATATTACTGTTTGTGCTTTTACAATATTCATTGATTTTTGCCATTGAAAAACATGTTTTTCATATACCAGAAATGTTTGAAGCTACTGACTGAATGAAAGGAGCTGGCATCTCACTCTCTTTGAATCTTCTTTATCATGCTAGGATTAGCAGGAAAAAGCAAAAAATTTCAGAATTGCACCTTGCAATGCGGAGATATTACTGTTTGTGCATTTACAATATTCATTGATTTTTGCCATTGAAAAACATGTTTTTCATATACCAGAAATGTTTGAAGCTACTGACTGAATGAAAGGAGCTGGCATCTCACTCTCTTTGAATCTTCTTTATCATGCTAGGATTAACAGGAAAAAGCAAAAAATTTCAGAATTGCACCTTGCAATGTGGAGATATTACTGTTTGTGCATTTACAATATTCATTGATTTTTGCCATTGAAAAACATGTTTTTCATATACCAGAAATGTTTGAAGCTACTGACTGAATGAAAGGAGCTGGCATCTCACTCTCTTTGAATCTTCTTTATCATGCTAGGATTAACAGGAAAAAGCTAAAAATTTCAGAATTGCACCGTGCAATGTGGAGATATTACTGTTTGTGCTTTTACAATATTCATTGATTTTTGCCATTGAAAAACATGTTTTTCATATACCAGAAATGTTTGAAGCTACTGACTGAATGAAAGGAGCTGGCATCTCACTCTCTTTGAATCTTCTTTATCATGCTAGGATTAGCAGGAAAAAGCAAAAAATTTCAGAATTGCACCTTGCAATGCGGAGATATTACTGTTTGTGCATTTACAATATTCATTGATTTTTGCCATTGAAAAACATGTTTTTCATATACCAGAAATGTTTGAAGCTACTGACTGAATGAAAGGAGCTGGCATCTCACTCTCTTTGAATCTTCTTTATCATGCTAGGATTAACAGGAAAAAGCAAAAAATTTCAGAATTGCACCTTGCAATGTGGAGATATTACTGTTTGTGCATTTACAATATTCATTGATTTTTGCCATTGAAAAACGTTTTTCATATACCAGAAATGTTTGAAGCTACTGACTGAATGAAAGGAGCTGGCATCTCACTCTCTTTGAATCTTCTTTATCATGCTAGGATTAACAGGAAAAAGCTAAAAATTTCAGAATTGCACCGTGCAATGTGGAGATATTACTGTTTGTGCATTTACAATATTCATTGATTTTTGCCATTGAAAAACATGTTTTTCATATACCAGAAATGTTTGAAGCTACTGACTGAATGAAAGGAGCTGGCATCTCACTCTCTTTGAATCTTCTTTATCATGCTAGGATTAGCAGGAAAAAGCAAAAAATTTCAGAATTGCACCTTGCAATGTGGAGATATTACTGTTTGTGCATTTACAATATTCATTGATTTTTGCCATTGAAAAACATGTTTTTCATATACCAGAAATGTTTGAAGCTACTGACTGAATGAAAGGAGCTGGCATCTCACTCTCTTTGAATCTTCTTTATCATGCTAGGATTAACAGGAAAAAGCTAAAAATTTCAGAATTGCACCGTGCAATGTGGAGATATTACTGCTTGTGCATTTACAATATTCATTGATTTTTGCCATTGAAAAACGTTTTTCATATACCAGAAATGTTTGAAGCTACTGACTGAATGAAAGGAGCTGGCATCTCACTCTCTTTGAATCTTCTTTATCATGCTAGGATTAGCAGGAAAAAGCAAAAAATTTCAGAATTGCACCTTGCAATGTGGAGATATTACTGTTTGTGCATTTACAATATTCATTGATTTTTGCCATTGAAAAACATGTTTTTCATATACCAGAAATGTTTGAAGCTACTGACTGAATGAAAGGAGCTGGCATCTCACTCTCTTTGAATCTTCTTTATCATGCTAGGATTAGCAGGAAAAAGCAAAAAATTTCAGAATTGCACCTTGCAATGTGGAGATATTACTGTTTGTGCATTTACAATATTCATTGATTTTTGCCATTGAAAAACATGTTTTTCATATACCAGAAATGTTTGAAGCTACTGACAATGAAAGGAGCTGGCATCTCACTCTCTTTGAATCTTTATCATGCTAGGATTAACAGGAAAAAGCTAAAAATTTCAGAATTGCACCGTGC
This sequence comes from Phyllobates terribilis, assembly GCF_046119375.1. Classification (NCBI taxonomy): domain Eukaryota; kingdom Metazoa; phylum Chordata; class Amphibia; order Anura; family Dendrobatidae; genus Phyllobates; species Phyllobates terribilis. The sequence continues at coordinate 24,564 of NW_027370451.1, read as the reverse complement.
AATGTGGAGATATTACTGTTTGTGCTTTTACAATATTCATTGATTTTTGCCATTGAAAAACATGTTTTTCATATACCAGAAATGTTTGAAGCTACTGACTGAATGAAAGGAGCTGGCATCTCACTCTCTTTGAATCTTCTTTATCATGCTAGGATTAGCAGGAAAAAGCAAAAAATTTCAGAATTGCACCTTGCAATGCGGAGATATTACTGTTTGTGCATTTACAATATTCATTGATTTTTGCCATTGAAAAATATGTTTTTCATATACCAGAAATGTTTGAAGCTACTGACTGAATGAAAGGAGCTGGCATCTCACTCTCTTTGAATCTTCTTTATCATGCTAGGATTAACAGGAAAAAGCTAAAAATTTCAGAATTGCACCGTGCAATGTGGAGATATTACTGTTTGTGCATTTACAATATTCATTGATTTTTGCCATTGAAAAACATGTTTTTCATATACCAGAAATGTTTGAAGCTACTGACTGAATGAAAGGAGCTGGCATCTCACTCTCTTTGAATCTTCTTTATCATGCTAGGATTAGCAGGAAAAAGCAAAAAATTTCAGAATTGCACCTTGCAATGTGGAGATATTACTGTTTGTGCATTTACAATATTCATTGATTTTTGCCATTGAAAAACATGTTTTTCATATACCAGAAATGTTTGAAGCTACTGACTGAATGAAAGGAGCTGGCATCTCACTCTCTTTGAATCTTCTTTATCATGCTAGGATTAACAGGAAAAAGCTAAAAATTTCAGAATTGCACCGTGCAATGTGGAGATATTACTGTTTGTGCATTTACAATATTCATTGATTTTTGCCATTGAAAAACATGTTTTTCATATACCAGAAATGTTTGAAGCTACTGACTGAATGAAAGGAGCTGGCATCTCACTCTCTTTGAATCTTCTTTATCATGCTAGGATTAGCAGGAAAAAGCAAAAAATTTCAGAATTGCACCTTGCAATGTGGAGATATTACTGTTTGTGCATTTACAATATTCATTGATTTTTGCCATTGAAAAACATGTTTTTCATATACCAGAAATGTTTGAAGCTACTGACTGAATGAAAGGAGCTGGCATCTCACTCTCTTTGAATCTTCTTTATCATGCTAGGATTAGCAGGAAAAAGCAAAAAATTTCAGAATTGCACCTTGCAATGTGGAGATATTACTGTTTGTGCATTTACAATATTCATTGATTTTTGCCATTGAAAAACATGTTTTTCATATACCAGAAATGTTTGAAGCTACTGACTGAATGAAAGGAGCTGGCATCTCACTCTCTTTGAATCTTCTTTATCATGCTAGGATTAGTAGGAAAAAGCTAAAAATTTCAGAATTGCACCGTGCAATGTGGAGATATTACTGTTTGTGCATTTACAATATTCATTGATTTTTGCCATTGAAAAACATGTTTTTCATATACCAGAAATGTTTGAAGCTACTGACTGAATGAAAGGAGCTGGCATCTCACTCTCTTTGAATCTTCTTTATCATGCTAGGATTAGCAGGAAAAAGCAAAAAATTTCAGAATTGCACCTTGCAATGCGGAGATATTACTGTTTGTGCATTTACAATATTCATTGATTTTTGCCATTGAAAAACGTTTTTCATATACCAGAAATGTTTGAAGCTACTGACTGAATGAAAGGAGCTGGCATCTCACTCTCTTTGAATCTTCTTTATCATGCTAGGATTAACAGGAAAAAGCTAAAAATTTCAGAATTGCACCGTGCAATGTGGAGATATTACTGTTTGTGCATTTACAATATTCATTGATTTTTGCCATTGAAAAACATGTTTTTCATATACCAGAAATGTTTGAAGCTACTGACTGAATGAAAGGAGCTGGCATCTCACTCTCTTTGAATCTTCTTTATCATGCTAGGATTAGCAGGAAAAAGCAAAAAATTTCAGAATTGCACCTTGCAATGTGGAGATATTACTGTTTGTGCATTTACAATATTCATTGATTTTTGCCATTGAAAAACATGTTTTTCATATACCAGAAATGTTTGAAGCTACTGACTGAATGAAAGGAGCTGGCATCTCACTCTCTTTGAATCTTCTTTATCATGCTAGGATTAACAGGAAAAAGCTAAAAATTTCAGAATTGCACCGTGCAATGTGGAGATATTACTGTTTGTGCTTTTACAATATTCATTGATTTTTGCCATTGAAAAACATGTTTTTCATATACCAGAAATGTTTGAAGCTACTGACTGAATGAAAGGAGCTGGCATCTCACTCTCTTTGAATCTTCTTTATCATGCTAGGATTAGCAGGAAAAAGCAAAAAATTTCAGAATTGCACCTTGCAATGCGGAGATATTACTGTTTGTGCATTTACAATATTCATTGATTTTTGCCATTGAAAAACATGTTTTTCATATACCAGAAATGTTTGAAGCTACTGACTGAATGAAAGGAGCTGGCATCTCACTCTCTTTGAATCTTCTTTATCATGCTAGGATTAACAGGAAAAAGCAAAAAATTTCAGAATTGCACCTTGCAATGTGGAGATATTACTGTTTGTGCATTTACAATATTCATTGATTTTTGCCATTGAAAAACGTTTTTCATATACCAGAAATGTTTGAAGCTACTGACTGAATGAAAGGAGCTGGCATCTCACTCTCTTTGAATCTTCTTTATCATGCTAGGATTAACAGGAAAAAGCTAAAAATTTCAGAATTGCACCTTGCAATGTGGAGATATTACTGTTTGTGCATTTACAATATTCATTGATTTTTGCCATTGAAAAACGTTTTTCATATACCAGAAATGTTTGAAGCTACTGACTGAATGAAAGGAGCTGGCATCTCACTCTCTTTGAATCTTCTTTATCATGCTAGGATTAACAGGAAAAAGCTAAAAATTTCAGAATTGCACCGTGCAATGTGGAGATATTACTGTTTGTGCATTTACAATATTCATTGATTTTTGCCATTGAAAAACATGTTTTTCATATACCAGAAATGTTTGAAGCTACTGACTGAATGAAAGGAGCTGGCATCTCACTCTCTTTGAATCTTCTTTATCATGCTAGGATTAGCAGGAAAAAGCAAAAAATTTCAGAATTGCACCTTGCAATGTGGAGATATTACTGTTTGTGCATTTACAATATTCATTGATTTTTGCCATTGAAAAACATGTTTTTCATATACCAGAAATGTTTGAAGCTACTGACTGAATGAAAGGAGCTGGCATCTCACTCTCTTTGAATCTTCTTTATCATGCTAGGATTAACAGGAAAAAGCTAAAAATTTCAGAATTGCACCTTGCAATGTGGAGATATTACTGTTTGTGCATTTACAATATTCATTGATTTTTGCCATTGAAAAACGTTTTTCATATACCAGAAATGTTTGAAGCTACTGACTGAATGAAAGGAGCTGGCATCTCACTCTCTTTGAATCTTCTTTATCATGCTAGGATTAACAGGAAAAAGCTAAAAATTTCAGAATTGCACCGTGCAATGTGGAGATATTACTGTTTGTGCATTTACAATATTCATTGATTTTTGCCATTGAAAAACATGTTTTTCATATACCAGAAATGTTTGAAGCTACTGACTGAATGAAAGGAGCTGGCATCTCACTCTCTTTGAATCTTCTTTATCATGCTAGGATTAGCAGGAAAAAGCAAAAAATTTCAGAATTGCACCTTGCAATGTGGAGATATTACTGTTTGTGCATTTACAATATTCATTGATTTTTGCCATTGAAAAACATGTTTTTCATATACCAGAAATGTTTGAAGCTACTGACTGAATGAAAGGAGCTGGCATCTCACTCTCTTTGAATCTTCTTTATCATGCTAGGATTAACAGGAAAAAGCTAAAAATTTCAGAATTGCACCGTGCAATGTGGAGATATTACTGTTTGTGCTTTTACAATATTCATTGATTTTTGCCATTGAAAAACATGTTTTTCATATACCAGAAATGTTTGAAGCTACTGACTGAATGAAAGGAGCTGGCATCTCACTCTCTTTGAATCTTCTTTATCATGCTAGGATTAGCAGGAAAAAGCAAAAAATTTCAGAATTGCACCTTGCAATGTGGAGATATTACTGTTTGTGCATTTACAATATTCATTGATTTTTGCCATTGAAAAACATGTTTTTCATATACCAGAAATGTTTGAAGCTACTGACTGAATGAAAGGAGCTGGCATCTCACTCTCTTTGAATCTTCTTTATCATGCTAGGATTAACAGGAAAAAGCTAAAAATTTCAGAATTGCACCGTGCAATGTGGAGATATTACTGTTTGTGCATTTACAATATTCATTGATTTTTGCCATTGAAAAACGTTTTTCATATACCAGAAATGTTTGAAGCTACTGACTGAATGAAAGGAGCTGGCATCTCACTCTCTTTGAATCTTCTTTATCATGCTAGGATTAGCAGGAAAAAGCAAAAAATTTCAGAATTGCACCTTGCAATGTGGAGATATTACTGTTTGTGCATTTACAATATTCATTGATTTTTGCCATTGAAAAACATGTTTTTCATATACCAGAAATGTTTGAAGCTACTGACTGAATGAAAGGAGCTGGCATCTCACTCTCTTTGAATCTTCTTTATCATGCTAGGATTAGCAGGAAAAAGCAAAAAATTTCAGAATTGCACCTTGCAATGTGGAGATATTACTGTTTGTGCATTTACAATATTCATTGATTTTTGCCATTGAAAAACATGTTTTTCATATACCAGAAATGTTTGAAGCTACTGACTGAATGAAAGGAGCTGGCATCTCACTCTCTTTGAATCTTCTTTATCATGCTAGGATTAGCAGGAAAAAGCAAAAAATTTCAGAATTGCACCTTGCAATGTGGAGATATTACTGTTTGTGCATTTACAATATTCATTGATTTTTGCCATTGAAAAACATGTTTTTCATATACCAGAAATGTTTGAAGCTACTGACTGAATGAAAGGAGCTGGCATCTCACTCTCTTTGAATCTTCTTTATCATGCTAGGATTAACAGGAAAAAGCTAAAAATTTCAGAATTGCACCTTGCAATGTGGAGATATTACTGTTTGTGCATTTACAATATTCATTGATTTTTGCCATTGAAAAACGTTTTTCATATACCAGAAATGTTTGAAGCTACTGACTGAATGAAAGGAGCTGGCATCTCACTCTCTTTGAATCTTCTTTATCATGCTAGGATTAACAGGAAAAAGCTAAAAATTTCAGAATTGCACCGTGCAATGTGGAGATATTACTGTTTGTGCATTTACAATATTCATTGATTTTTGCCATTGAAAAACATGTTTTTCATATACCAGAAATGTTTGAAGCTACTGACTGAATGAAAGGAGCTGGCATCTCACTCTCTTTGAATCTTCTTTATCATGCTAGGATTAGCAGGAAAAAGCAAAAAATTTCAGAATTGCACCTTGCAATGTGGAGATATTACTGTTTGTGCATTTACAATATTCATTGATTTTTGCCATTGAAAAACATGTTTTTCATATACCAGAAATGTTTGAAGCTACTGACTGAATGAAAGGAGCTGGCATCTCACTCTCTTTGAATCTTCTTTATCATGCTAGGATTAACAGGAAAAAGCTAAAAATTTCAGAATTGCACCGTGCAATGTGGAGATATTACTGTTTGTGCTTTTACAATATTCATTGATTTTTGCCATTGAAAAACATGTTTTTCATATACCAGAAATGTTTGAAGCTACTGACTGAATGAAAGGAGCTGGCATCTCACTCTCTTTGAATCTTCTTTATCATGCTAGGATTAGCAGGAAAAAGCAAAAAATTTCAGAATTGCACCTTGCAATGTGGAGATATTACTGTTTGTGCATTTACAATATTCATTGATTTTTGCCATTGAAAAACATGTTTTTCATATACCAGAAATGTTTGAAGCTACTGACTGAATGAAAGGAGCTGGCATCTCACTCTCTTTGAATCTTCTTTATCATGCTAGGATTAACAGGAAAAAGCTAAAAATTTCAGAATTGCACCGTGCAATGTGGAGATATTACTGTTTGTGCATTTACAATATTCATTGATTTTTGCCATTGAAAAACGTTTTTCATATACCAGAAATGTTTGAAGCTACTGACTGAATGAAAGGAGCTGGCATCTCACTCTCTTTGAATCTTCTTTATCATGCTAGGATTAGCAGGAAAAAGCAAAAAATTTCAGAATTGCACCTTGCAATGTGGAGATATTACTGTTTGTGCATTTACAATATTCATTGATTTTTGCCATTGAAAAACATGTTTTTCATATACCAGAAATGTTTGAAGCTACTGACTGAATGAAAGGAGCTGGCATCTCACTCTCTTTGAATCTTCTTTATCATGCTAGGATTAGCAGGAAAAAGCAAAAAATTTCAGAATTGCACCTTGCAATGTGGAGATATTACTGTTTGTGCATTTACAATATTCATTGATTTTTGCCATTGAAAAACATGTTTTTCATATACCAGAAATGTTTGAAGCTACTGACTGAATGAAAGGAGCTGGCATCTCACTCTCTTTGAATCTTCTTTATCATGCTAGGATTAACAGGAAAAAGCTAAAAATTTCAGAATTGCACCGTGCAATGTGGAGATATTACTGTTTGTGCTTTTACAATATTCATTGATTTTTGCCATTGAAAAACATGTTTTTCATATACCAGAAATGTTTGAAGCTACTGACTGAATGAAAGGAGCTGGCATCTCACTCTCTTTGAATCTTCTTTATCATGCTAGGATTAGCAGGAAAAAGCAAAAAATTTCAGAATTGCACCTTGCAATGCGGAGATATTACTGTTTGTGCATTTACAATATTCATTGATTTTTGCCATTGAAAAATATGTTTTTCATATACCAGAAATGTTTGAAGCTACTGACTGAATGAAAGGAGCTGGCATCTCACTCTCTTTGAATCTTCTTTATCATGCTAGGATTAACAGGAAAAAGCTAAAAATTTCAGAATTGCACCGTGCAATGTGGAGATATTACTGTTTGTGCATTTACAATATTCATTGATTTTTGCCATTGAAAAACGTTTTTCATATACCAGAAATGTTTGAAGCTACTGACTGAATGAAAGGAGCTGGCATCTCACTCTCTTTGAATCTTCTTTATCATGCTAGGATTAGCAGGAAAAAGCAAAAAATTTCAGAATTGCACCTTGCAATGTGGAGATATTACTGTTTGTGCATTTACAATATTCATTGATTTTTGCCATTGAAAAACATGTTTTTCATATACCAGAAATGTTTGAAGCTACTGACTGAATGAAAGGAGCTGGCATCTCACTCTCTTTGAATCTTCTTTATCATGCTAGGATTAGTAGGAAAAAGCTAAAAATTTCAGAATTGCACCGTGCAATGTGGAGATATTACTGTTTGTGCATTTACAATATTCATTGATTTTTGCCATTGAAAAACATGTTTTTCATATACCAGAAATGTTTGAAGCTACTGACTGAATGAAAGGAGCTGGCATCTCACTCTCTTTGAATCTTCTTTATCATGCTAGGATTAACAGGAAAAAGCTAAAAATTTCAGAATTGCACCGTGCAATGTGGAGATATTACTGTTTGTGCATTTACAATATTCATTGATTTTTGCCATTGAAAAACATGTTTTTCATATACCAGAAATGTTTGAAGCTACTGACTGAATGAAAGGAGCTGGCATCTCACTCTCTTTGAATCTTCTTTATCATGCTAGGATTAACAGGAAAAAGCTAAAAATTTCAGAATTGCACCGTGCAATGTGGAGATATTACTGTTTGTGCATTTACAATATTCATTGATTTTTGCCATTGAAAAACATGTTTTTCATATACCAGAAATGTTTGAAGCTACTGACTGAATGAAAGGAGCTGGCATCTCACTCTCTTTGAATCTTCTTTATCATGCTAGGATTAGCAGGAAAAAGCAAAAAATTTCAGAATTGCACCTTGCAATGTGGAGATATTACTGTTTGTGCATTTACAATATTCATTGATTTTTGCCATTGAAAAACATGTTTTTCATATACCAGAAATGTTTGAAGCTACTGACTGAATGAAAGGAGCTGGCATCTCACTCTCTTTGAATCTTCTTTATCATGCTAGGATTAGCAGGAAAAAGCAAAAAATTTCAGAATTGCACCTTGCAATGTGGAGATATTACTGTTTGTGCATTTACAATATTCATTGATTTTTGCCATTGAAAAACATGTTTTTCATATACCAGAAATGTTTGAAGCTACTGACTGAATGAAAGGAGCTGGCATCTCACTCTCTTTGAATCTTCTTTATCATGCTAGGATTAGTAGGAAAAAGCTAAAAATTTCAGAATTGCACCGTGCAATGTGGAGATATTACTGTTTGTGCATTTACAATATTCATTGATTTTTGCCATTGAAAAACATGTTTTTCATATACCAGAAATGTTTGAAGCTACTGACTGAATGAAAGGAGCTGGCATCTCACTCTCTTTGAATCTTCTTTATCATGCTAGGATTAGCAGGAAAAAGCAAAAAATTTCAGAATTGCACCTTGCAATGCGGAGATATTACTGTTTGTGCATTTACAATATTCATTGATTTTTGCCATTGAAAAACGTTTTTCATATACCAGAAATGTTTGAAGCTACTGATTGAATGAAAGGAGCTGGCATCTCACTCTCTTTGAATCTTCTTTATCATGCTAGGATTAACAGGAAAAAGCTAAAAATTTCAGAATTGCACCTTGCAATGTGGAGATATTACTGTTTGTGCATTTACAATATTCATTGATTTTTGCCATTGAAAAACATGTTTTTCATATACCAGAAATGTTTGAAGCTACTGACTGAATGAAAGGAGCTGGCATCTCACTCTCTTTGAATCTTCTTTATCATGCTAGGATTAACAGGAAAAAGCTAAAAATTTCAGAATTGCACCGTGCAATGTGGAGATATTACTGTTTGTGCATTTACAATATTCATTGATTTTTGCCATTGAAAAACGTTTTTCATATACCAGAAATGTTTGAAGCTACTGACTGAATGAAAGGAGCTGGCATCTCACTCTCTTTGAATCTTCTTTATCATGCTAGGATTAGCAGGAAAAAGCAAAAAATTTCAGAATTGCACCTTGCAATGTGGAGATATTACTGTTTGTGCATTTACAATATTCATTGATTTTTGCCATTGAAAAACGTTTTTCATATACCAGAAATGTTTGAAGCTACTGACTGAATGAAAGGAGCTGGCATCTCACTCTCTTTGAATCTTCTTTATCATGCTAGGATTAACAGGAAAAAGCTAAAAATTTCAGAATTGCACCGTGCAATGTGGAGATATTACTGTTTGTGCATTTACAATATTCATTGATTTTTGCCATTGAAAAACATGTTTTTCATATACCAGAAATGTTTGAAGCTACTGACTGAATGAAAGGAGCTGGCATCTCACTCTCTTTGAATCTTCTTTATCATGCTAGGATTAGCAGGAAAAAGCAAAAAATTTCAGAATTGCACCTTGCAATGTGGAGATATTACTGTTTGTGCATTTACAATATTCATTGATTTTTGCCATTGAAAAACATGTTTTTCATATACCAGAAATGTTTGAAGCTACTGACTGAATGAAAGGAGCTGGCATCTCACTCTCTTTGAATCTTCTTTATCATGCTAGGATTAACAGGAAAAAGCTAAAAATTTCAGAATTGCACCGTGCAATGTGGAGATATTACTGTTTGTGCTTTTACAATATTCATTGATTTTTGCCATTGAAAAACATGTTTTTCATATACCAGAAATGTTTGAAGCTACTGACTGAATGAAAGGAGCTGGCATCTCACTCTCTTTGAATCTTCTTTATCATGCTAGGATTAGCAGGAAAAAGCAAAAAATTTCAGAATTGCACCTTGCAATGCGGAGATATTACTGTTTGTGCATTTACAATATTCATTGATTTTTGCCATTGAAAAACATGTTTTTCATATACCAGAAATGTTTGAAGCTACTGACTGAATGAAAGGAGCTGGCATCTCACTCTCTTTGAATCTTCTTTATCATGCTAGGATTAACAGGAAAAAGCAAAAAATTTCAGAATTGCACCTTGCAATGTGGAGATATTACTGTTTGTGCATTTACAATATTCATTGATTTTTGCCATTGAAAAACGTTTTTCATATACCAGAAATGTTTGAAGCTACTGACTGAATGAAAGGAGCTGGCATCTCACTCTCTTTGAATCTTCTTTATCATGCTAGGATTAACAGGAAAAAGCTAAAAATTTCAGAATTGCACCTTGCAATGTGGAGATATTACTGTTTGTGCATTTACAATATTCATTGATTTTTGCCATTGAAAAACGTTTTTCATATACCAGAAATGTTTGAAGCTACTGACTGAATGAAAGGAGCTGGCATCTCACTCTTTGAATCTTCTTTATCATGCTAGGATTAACAGGAAAAAGCTAAAAATTTCAGAATTGCACCGTGCAATGTGGAGATATTACTGTTTGTGCATTTACAATATTCATTGATTTTTGCCATTGAAAAACATGTTTTTCATATACCAGAAATGTTTGAAGCTACTGACTGAATGAAAGGAGCTGGCATCTCACTCTCTTTGAATCTTCTTTATCATGCTAGGATTAGCAGGAAAAAGCAAAAAATTTCAGAATTGCACCTTGCAATGTGGAGATATTACTGTTTGTGCATTTACAATATTCATTGATTTTTGCCATTGAAAAACATGTTTTTCATATACCAGAAATGTTTGAAGCTACTGACTGAATGAAAGGAGCTGGCATCTCACTCTCTTTGAATCTTCTTTATCATGCTAGGATTAACAGGAAAAAGCTAAAAATTTCAGAATTGCACCTTGCAATGTGGAGATATTACTGTTTGTGCATTTACAATATTCATTGATTTTTGCCATTGAAAAACGTTTTTCATATACCAGAAATGTTTGAAGCTACTGACTGAATGAAAGGAGCTGGCATCTCACTCTCTTTGAATCTTCTTTATCATGCTAGGATTAACAGGAAAAAGCTAAAAATTTCAGAATTGCACCGTGCAATGTGGAGATATTACTGTTTGTGCATTTACAATATTCATTGATTTTTGCCATTGAAAAACATGTTTTTCATATACCAGAAATGTTTGAAGCTACTGACAATGAAAGGAGCTGGCATCTCACTCTCTTTGAATCTTCTTTATCATGCTAGGATTAGCAGGAAAAAGCAAAAAATTTCAGAATTGCACCTTGCAATGTGGAGATATTACTGTTTGTGCATTTACAATATTCATTGATTTTTGCCATTGAAAAACATGTTTTTCATATACCAGAAATGTTTGAAGCTACTGACTGAATGAAAGGAGCTGGCATCTCACTCTCTTTGAATCTTCTTTATCATGCTAGGATTAACAGGAAAAAGCTAAAAATTTCAGAATTGCACCGTGCAATGTGGAGATATTACTGTTTGTGCTTTTACAATATTCATTGATTTTTGCCATTGAAAAACATGTTTTTCATATACCAGAAATGTTTGAAGCTACTGACTGAATGAAAGGAGCTGGCATCTCACTCTCTTTGAATCTTCTTTATCATGCTAGGATTAGCAGGAAAAAGCAAAAAATTTCAGAATTGCACCGTGCAATGTGGAGATATTATTGTTTGTGCATTTACAATATTCATTGATTTTTGCCATTGAAAAACATGTTTTTCATATACCAGAAATGTTTGAAGCTACTGACTGAATGAAAGGAGCTGGCATCTCACTCTCTTTGAATCTTCTTTATCATGCTAGGATTAGCAGGAAAAAGCAAAAAATTTCAGAATTGCACCTTGCAATGTGGAGATATTACTGTTTGTGCATTTACAATATTCATTGATTTTTGCCATTGAAAAACATGTTTTTCATATACCAGAAATGTTTGAAGCTACTGACTGAATGAAAGGAGCTGGCATCTCACTCTCTTTGAATCTTCTTTATCATGCTAGGATTAACAGGAAAAAGCTAAAAATTTCAGAATTGCACCTTGCAATGTGGAGATATTACTGTTTGTGCATTTACAATATTCATTGATTTTTGCCATTGAAAAACGTTTTTCATATACCAGAAATGTTTGAAGCTACTGACTGAATGAAAGGAGCTGGCATCTCACTCTCTTTGAATCTTCTTTATCATGCTAGGATTAACAGGAAAAAGCTAAAAATTTCAGAATTGCACCGTGCAATGTGGAGATATTACTGTTTGTGCATTTACAATATTCATTGATTTTTGCCATTGAAAAACATGTTTTTCATATACCAGAAATGTTTGAAGCTACTGACTGAATGAAAGGAGCTGGCATCTCACTCTCTTTGAATCTTCTTTATCATGCTAGGATTAGCAGGAAAAAGCAAAAAATTTCAGAATTGCACCTTGCAATGTGGAGATATTACTGTTTGTGCATTTACAATATTCATTGATTTTTGCCATTGAAAAACATGTTTTTCATATACCAGAAATGTTTGAAGCTACTGACTGAATGAAAGGAGCTGGCATCTCACTCTCTTTGAATCTTCTTTATCATGCTAGGATTAACAGGAAAAAGCTAAAAATTTCAAAATTGCACCGTGCAATGTGGAGATATTACTGTTTGTGCTTTTACAATATTCATTGATTTTTGCCATTGAAAAACATGTTTTTCATATACCAGAAATGTTTGAAGCTACTGACTGAATGAAAGGAGCTGGCATCTCACTCTCTTTGAATCTTCTTTATCATGCTAGGATTAGCAGGAAAAAGCAAAAAATTTCAGAATTGCACCTTGCAATGCGGAGATATTACTGTTTGTGCATTTACAATATTCATTGATTTTTGCCATTGAAAAACGTTTTTCATATACCAGAAATGTTTGAAGCTACTGACTGAATGAAAGGAGCTGGCATCTCACTCTCTTTGAATCTTCTTTATCATGCTAGGATTAACAGGAAAAAGCTAAAAATTTCAGAATTGCACCGTGCAATGTGGAGATATTACTGTTTGTGCATTTACAATATTCATTGATTTTTGCCATTGAAAAACATGTTTTTCATATACCAGAAATGTTTGAAGCTACTGACTGAATGAAAGGAGCTGGCATCTCACTCTCTTTGAATCTTCTTTATCATGCTAGGATTAGCAGGAAAAAGCAAAAAATTTCAGAATTGCACCTTGCAATGTGGAGATAATACTGTTTGTGCATTTACAATATTCATTGATTTTTGCCATTGAAAAACATGTTTTTCATATACCAGAAATGTTTGAAGCTACTGACTGAATGAAAGGAGCTGGCATCTCACTCTCTTTGAATCTTCTTTATCATGCTAGGATTAACAGGAAAAAGCTAAAAATTTCAGAATTGCACCGTGCAATGTGGAGATATTACTGTTTGTGCATTTACAATATTCATTGATTTTTGCCATTGAAAAACGTTTTTCATATACCAGAAATGTTTGAAGCTACTGACTGAATGAAAGGAGCTGGCATCTCACTCTCTTTGAATCTTCTTTATCATGCTAGGATTAGCAGGAAAAAGCAAAAAATTTCAGAATTGCACCTTGCAATGTGGAGATATTACTGTTTGTGCATTTACAATATTCATTGATTTTTGCCATTGAAAAACATGTTTTTCATATACCAGAAATGTTTGAAGCTACTGACTGAATGAAAGGAGCTGGCATCTCACTCTCTTTGAATCTTCTTTATCATGCTAGGATTAGCAGGAAAAAGCAAAAAATTTCAGAATTGCACCTTGCAATGTGGAGATATTACTGTTTGTGCATTTACAATATTCATTGATTTTTGCCATTGAAAAACATGTTTTTCATATACCAGAAATGTTTGAAGCTACTGACTGAATGAAAGGAGCTGGCATCTCACTCTCTTTGAATCTTCTTTATCATGCTAGGATTAACAGGAAAAAGCTAAAAATTTCAGAATTGCACCGTGCAATGTGGAGATATTACTGTTTGTGCTTTTACAATATTCATTGATTTTTGCCATTGAAAAACATGTTTTTCATATACCAGAAATGTTTGAAGCTACTGACTGAATGAAAGGAGCTGGCATCTCACTCTCTTTGAATCTTCTTTATCATGCTAGGATTAGCAGGAAAAAGCAAAAAATTTCAGAATTGCACCTTGCAATGCGGAGATATTACTGTTTGTGCATTTACAATATTCATTGATTTTTGCCATTGAAAAATATGTTTTTCATATACCAGAAATGTTTGAAGCTACTGACTGAATGAAAGGAGCTGGCATCTCACTCTCTTTGAATCTTCTTTATCATGCTAGGATTAACAGGAAAAAGCTAAAAATTTCAGAATTGCACCGTGCAATGTGGAGATATTACTGTTTGTGCATTTACAATATTCATTGATTTTTGCCATTGAAAAACATGTTTTTCATATACCAGAAATGTTTGAAGCTACTGACTGAATGAAAGGAGCTGGCATCTCACTCTCTTTGAATCTTCTTTATCATGCTAGGATTAGCAGGAAAAAGCAAAAAATTTCAGAATTGCACCTTGCAATGTGGAGATATTACTGTTTGTGCATTTACAATATTCATTGATTTTTGCCATTGAAAAACATGTTTTTCATATACCAGAAATGTTTGAAGCTACTGACTGAATGAAAGGAGCTGGCATCTCACTCTCTTTGAATCTTCTTTATCATGCTAGGATTAACAGGAAAAAGCTAAAAATTTCAGAATTGCACCGTGCAATGTGGAGATATTACTGTGCATTTACAATATTCATTGATTTTTGCCATTGAAAAACATGTTTTTCATATACCAGAAATGTTTGAAGCTACTGACTGAATGAAAGGAGCTGGCATCTCACTCTCTTTGAATCTTCTTTATCATGCTAGGATTAGCAGGAAAAAGCAAAAAATTTCAGAATTGCACCTTGCAATGTGGAGATATTACTGTTTGTGCATTTACAATATTCATTGATTTTTGCCATTGAAAAACATGTTTTTCATATACCAGAAATGTTTGAAGCTACTGACTGAATGAAAGGAGCTGGCATCTCACTCTCTTTGAATCTTCTTTATCATGCTAGGATTAGCAGGAAAAAGCAAAAAATTTCAGAATTGCACCTTGCAATGCGGAGATATTACTGTTTGTGCATTTACAATATTCATTGATTTTTGCCATTGAAAAACATGTTTTTCATATACCAGAAATGTTTGAAGCTACTGACTGAATGAAAGGAGCTGGCATCTCACTCTCTTTGAATCTTCTTTATCATGCTAGGATTAGCAGGAAAAAGCAAAAAATTTCAGAATTGCACCTTGCAATGTGGAGATATTACTGTTTGTGCATTTACAATATTCATTGATTTTTGCCATTGAAAAACATGTTTTTCATATACCAGAAATGTTTGAAGCTACTGACTGAATGAAAGGAGCTGGCATCTCACTCTCTTTGAATCTTCTTTATCATGCTAGGATTAGTAGGAAAAAGCTAAAAATTTCAGAATTGCACCGTGCAATGTGGAGATATTACTGTTTGTGCATTTACAATATTCATTGATTTTTGCCATTGAAAAACATGTTTTTCATATACCAGAAATGTTTGAAGCTACTGACTGAATGAAAGGAGCTGGCATCTCACTCTCTTTGAATCTTCTTTATCATGCTAGGATTAGCAGGAAAAAGCAAAAAATTTCAGAATTGCACCTTGCAATGCGGAGATATTACTGTTTGTGCATTTACAATATTCATTGATTTTTGCCATTGAAAAACATGTTTTTCATATACCAGAAATGTTTGAAGCTACTGATTGAATGAAAGGAGCTGGCATCTCACTCTCTTTGAATCTTCTTTATCATGCTAGGATTAACAGGAAAAAGCTAAAAATTTCAGAATTGCACCTTGCAATGTGGAGATATTACTGTTTGTGCATTTACAATATTCATTGATTTTTGCCATTGAAAAACATGTTTTTCATATACCAGAAATGTTTGAAGCTACTGACTGAATGAAAGGAGCTGGCATCTCACTCTCTTTGAATCTTCATCATGCTGGGATTAACAGGAAAAAGCTAAAAATTTCAGAATTGCACCGTGCAATGTGGAGATATTACTGTTTGTGCATTTACAATATTCATTGATTTTTGCCATTGAAAAACATGTTTTTCATATACCAGAAATGTTTGAAGCTACTGACTGAATGAAAGGAGCTGGCATCTCACTCTCTTTGAATCTTCTTTATCATGCTAGGATTAGCAGGAAAAAGCAAAAAATTTCAGAATTGCACCTTGCAATGTGGAGATATTACTGTTTGTGCATTTACAATATTCATTGATTTTTGCCATTGAAAAACATGTTTTTCATATACCAGAAATGTTTGAAGCTACTGACTGAATGAAAGGAGCTGGCATCTCACTCTCTTTGAATCTTCTTTATCATGCTAGGATTAGCAGGAAAAAGCTAAAAATTTCAGAATTGCACCTTGCAATGTGGAGATATTACTGTTTGTGCATTTACAATATTCATTGATTTTTGCCATTGAAAAACATGTTTTTCATATACCAGAAATGTTTGAAGCTACTGATTGAATGAAAGGAGCTGGCATCTCACTCTCTTTGAATCTTCTTTATCATGCTAGGATTAGCAGGAAAAAGCAAAAAATTTCAGAATTGCACCTTGCAATGCGGAGATATTACTGTTTGTGCATTTACAATATTCATTGATTTTTGCCATTGAAAAACATGTTTTTCATATACCAGAAATGTTTGAAGCTACTGACTGAATGAAAGGAGCTGGCATCTCACTCTCTTTGAATCTTCTTTATCATGCTAGGATTAGCAGGAAAAAGCAAAAAATTTCAGAATTGCACCTTGCAATGTGGAGATATTACTGTTTGTGCATTTACAATATTCATTGATTTTTGCCATTGAAAAACATGTTTTTCATATACCAGAAATGTTTGAAGCTACTGACTGAATGAAAGGAGCTGGCATCTCACTCTCTTTGAATCTTCTTTATCATGCTAGGATTAGTAGGAAAAAGCTAAAAATTTCAGAATTGCACCGTGCAATGTGGAGATATTACTGTTTGTGCATTTACAATATTCATTGATTTTTGCCATTGAAAAACATGTTTTTCATATACCAGAAATGTTTGAAGCTACTGACTGAATGAAAGGAGCTGGCATCTCACTCTCTTTGAATCTTCTTTATCATGCTAGGATTAGCAGGAAAAAGCAAAAAATTTCAGAATTGCACCTTGCAATGCGGAGATATTACTGTTTGTGCATTTACAATATTCATTGATTTTTGCCATTGAAAAACATGTTTTTCATATACCAGAAATGTTTGAAGCTACTGATTGAATGAAAGGAGCTGGCATCTCACTCTCTTTGAATCTTCTTTATCATGCTAGGATTAACAGGAAAAAGCTAAAAATTTCAGAATTGCACCTTGCAATGTGGAGATATTACTGTTTGTGCATTTACAATATTCATTGATTTTTGCCATTGAAAAACATGTTTTTCATATACCAGAAATGTTTGAAGCTACTGACTGAATGAAAGGAGCTGGCATCTCACTCTCTTTGAATCTTCATCATGCTGGGATTAACAGGAAAAAGCTAAAAATTTCAGAATTGCACCGTGCAATGTGGAGATATTACTGTTTGTGCATTTACAATATTCATTGATTTTTGCCATTGAAAAACATGTTTTTCATATACCAGAAATGTTTGAAGCTACTGACTGAATGAAAGGAGCTGGCATCTCACTCTCTTTGAATCTTCTTTATCATGCTAGGATTAGCAGGAAAAAGCAAAAAATTTCAGAATTGCACCTTGCAATGTGGAGATATTACTGTTTGTGCATTTACAATATTCATTGATTTTTGCCATTGAAAAACATGTTTTTCATATACCAGAAATGTTTGAAGCTACTGACTGAATGAAAGGAGCTGGCATCTCACTCTCTTTGAATCTTCTTTATCATGCTAGGATTAACAGGAAAAAGCTAAAAATTTCAGAATTGCACCGTGCAATGTGGAGATATTACTGTTTGTGCTTTTACAATATTCATTGATTTTTGCCATTGAAAAACATGTTTTTCATATACCAGAAATGTTTGAAGCTACTGACTGAATGAAAGGAGCTGGCATCTCACTCTCTTTGAATCTTCTTTATCATGCTAGGATTAGCAGGAAAAAGCAAAAAATTTCAGAATTGCACCTTGCAATGCGGAGATATTACTGTTTGTGCATTTACAATATTCATTGATTTTTGCCATTGAAAAATATGTTTTTCATATACCAGAAATGTTTGAAGCTACTGACTGAATGAAAGGAGCTGGCATCTCACTCTCTTTGAATCTTCTTTATCATGCTAGGATTAACAGGAAAAAGCTAAAAATTTCAGAATTGCACCGTGCAATGTGGAGATATTACTGTTTGTGCATTTACAATATTCA
The DNA here is from genome assembly GCF_046119375.1 of Phyllobates terribilis. Taxonomy (NCBI): domain Eukaryota; kingdom Metazoa; phylum Chordata; class Amphibia; order Anura; family Dendrobatidae; genus Phyllobates; species Phyllobates terribilis. Next base: position 6,143 of record NW_027370451.1, on the reverse strand, counting down.
TTGATTTTTGCCATTGAAAAACATGTTTTTCATATACCAGAAATGTTTGAAGCTACTGACTGAATGAAAGGAGCTGGCATCTCACTCTCTTTGAATCTTCTTTATCATGCTAGGATTAGCAGGAAAAAGCAAAAAATTTCAGAATTGCACCTTGCAATGTGGAGATATTACTGTTTGTGCATTTACAATATTCATTGATTTTTGCCATTGAAAAACATGTTTTTCATATACCAGAAATGTTTGAAGCTACTGACTGAATGAAAGGAGCTGGCATCTCACTCTCTTTGAATCTTCTTTATCATGCTAGGATTAACAGGAAAAAGCTAAAAATTTCAGAATTGCACCGTGCAATGTGGAGATATTACTGTTTGTGCATTTACAATATTCATTGATTTTTGCCATTGAAAAACATGTTTTTCATATACCAGAAATGTTTGAAGCTACTGACTGAATGAAAGGAGCTGGCATCTCACTCTCTTTGAATCTTCTTTATCATGCTAGGATTAGCAGGAAAAAGCAAAAAATTTCAGAATTGCACCTTGCAATGTGGAGATATTACTGTTTGTGCATTTACAATATTCATTGATTTTTGCCATTGAAAAACATGTTTTTCATATACCAGAAATGTTTGAAGCTACTGACTGAATGAAAGGAGCTGGCATCTCACTCTCTTTGAATCTTCTTTATCATGCTAGGATTAGCAGGAAAAAGCAAAAAATTTCAGAATTGCACCTTGCAATGCGGAGATATTACTGTTTGTGCATTTACAATATTCATTGATTTTTGCCATTGAAAAACATGTTTTTCATATACCAGAAATGTTTGAAGCTACTGACTGAATGAAAGGAGCTGGCATCTCACTCTCTTTGAATCTTCTTTATCATGCTAGGATTAGCAGGAAAAAGCAAAAAATTTCAGAATTGCACCTTGCAATGTGGAGATATTACTGTTTGTGCATTTACAATATTCATTGATTTTTGCCATTGAAAAACATGTTTTTCATATACCAGAAATGTTTGAAGCTACTGACTGAATGAAAGGAGCTGGCATCTCACTCTCTTTGAATCTTCTTTATCATGCTAGGATTAGTAGGAAAAAGCTAAAAATTTCAGAATTGCACCGTGCAATGTGGAGATATTACTGTTTGTGCATTTACAATATTCATTGATTTTTGCCATTGAAAAACATGTTTTTCATATACCAGAAATGTTTGAAGCTACTGACTGAATGAAAGGAGCTGGCATCTCACTCTCTTTGAATCTTCTTTATCATGCTAGGATTAGCAGGAAAAAGCAAAAAATTTCAGAATTGCACCTTGCAATGCGGAGATATTACTGTTTGTGCATTTACAATATTCATTGATTTTTGCCATTGAAAAACATGTTTTTCATATACCAGAAATGTTTGAAGCTACTGATTGAATGAAAGGAGCTGGCATCTCACTCTCTTTGAATCTTCTTTATCATGCTAGGATTAACAGGAAAAAGCTAAAAATTTCAGAATTGCACCTTGCAATGTGGAGATATTACTGTTTGTGCATTTACAATATTCATTGATTTTTGCCATTGAAAAACATGTTTTTCATATACCAGAAATGTTTGAAGCTACTGACTGAATGAAAGGAGCTGGCATCTCACTCTCTTTGAATCTTCATCATGCTGGGATTAACAGGAAAAAGCTAAAAATTTCAGAATTGCACCGTGCAATGTGGAGATATTACTGTTTGTGCATTTACAATATTCATTGATTTTTGCCATTGAAAAACATGTTTTTCATATACCAGAAATGTTTGAAGCTACTGACTGAATGAAAGGAGCTGGCATCTCACTCTCTTTGAATCTTCTTTATCATGCTAGGATTAGCAGGAAAAAGCAAAAAATTTCAGAATTGCACCTTGCAATGTGGAGATATTACTGTTTGTGCATTTACAATATTCATTGATTTTTGCCATTGAAAAACATGTTTTTCATATACCAGAAATGTTTGAAGCTACTGACTGAATGAAAGGAGCTGGCATCTCACTCTCTTTGAATCTTCTTTATCATGCTAGGATTAACAGGAAAAAGCTAAAAATTTCAGAATTGCACCTTGCAATGTGGAGATATTACTGTTTGTGCATTTACAATATTCATTGATTTTTGCCATTGAAAAACATGTTTTTCATATACCAGAAATGTTTGAAGCTACTGATTGAATGAAAGGAGCTGGCATCTCACTCTCTTTGAATCTTCTTTATCATGCTAGGATTAACAGGAAAAAGCTAAAAATTTCAGAATTGCACCTTGCAATGTGGAGATATTACTGTTTGTGCATTTACAATATTCATTGATTTTTGCCATTGAAAAACATGTTTTTCATATACCAGAAATGTTTGAAGCTACTGACTGAATGAAAGGAGCTGGCATCTCACTCTCTTTGAATCTTCTTTATCATGCTGGGATTAACAGGAAAAAGCTAAAAATTTCAGAATTGCACCGTGCAATGTGGAGATATTACTGTTTGTGCATTTACAATATTCATTGATTTTTGCCATTGAAAAACATGTTTTTCATATACCAGAAATGTTTGAAGCTACTGACTGAATGAAAGGAGCTGGCATCTCACTCTCTTTGAATCTTCTTTATCATGCTAGGATTAGCAGGAAAAAGCAAAAAATTTCAGAATTGCACCTTGCAATGCGGAGATATTACTGTTTGTGCATTTACAATATTCATTGATTTTTGCCATTGAAAAACATGTTTTTCATATACCAGAAATGTTTGAAGCTACTGACTGAATGAAAGGAGCTGGCATCTCACTCTCTTTGAATCTTCTTTATCATGCTAGGATTAGCAGGAAAAAGCAAAAAATTTCAGAATTGCACCTTGCAATGTGGAGATATTACTGTTTGTGCATTTACAATATTCATTGATTTTTGCCATTGAAAAACATGTTTTTCATATACCAGAAATGTTTGAAGCTACTGACTGAATGAAAGGAGCTGGCATCTCACTCTCTTTGAATCTTCTTTATCATGCTAGGATTAGCAGGAAAAAGCAAAAAATTACAGAATTGCACCTTGCAATGCGGAGATATTACTGTTTGTGCATTTACAATATTCATTGATTTTTGCCATTGAAAAACATGTTTTTCATATACCAGAAATGTTTGAAGCTACTGACTGAATGAAAGGAGCTGGCATCTCACTCTCTTTGAATCTTCTTTATCATGCTAGGATTAACAGGAAAAAGCTAAAAATTTCAGAATTGCACCGTGCAATGTGGAGATATTACTGTTTGTGCTTTTACAATATTCATTGATTTTTGCCATTGAAAAACGTTTTTCATATACCAGAAATGTTTGAAGCTACTGACTGAATGAAAGGAGCTGGCATCTCACTCTCTTTGAATCTTCTTTATCATGCTAGGATTAGCAGGAAAAAGCAAAAAATTTCAGAATTGCACCTTGCAATGCGGAGATATTACTGTTTGTGCATTTACAATATTCATTGATTTTTGCCATTGAAAAACATGTTTTTCATATACCAGAAATGTTTGAAGCTACTGACTGAATGAAAGGAGCTGGCATCTCACTCTCTTTGAATCTTCTTTATCATGCTAGGATTAACAGGAAAAAGCTAAAAATTTCAGAATTGCACCGTGCAATGTGGAGATATTACTGTTTGTGCATTTACAATATTCATTGATTTTTGCCATTGAAAAACATGTTTTTCATATACCAGAAATGTTTGAAGCTACTGACTGAATGAAAGGAGCTGGCATCTCACTCTCTTTGAATCTTCTTTATCATGCTAGGATTAGCAGGAAAAAGCAAAAAATTTCAGAATTGCACCTTGCAATGTGGAGATATTACTGTTTGTGCATTTACAATATTCATTGATTTTTGCCATTGAAAAACATGTTTTTCATATACCAGAAATGTTTGAAGCTACTGACTGAATGAAAGGAGCTGGCATCTCACTCTCTTTGAATCTTCTTTATCATGCTAGGATTAACAGGAAAAAGCTAAAAATTTCAGAATTGCACCGTGCAATGTGGAGATATTACTGTTTGTGCATTTACAATATTCATTGATTTTTGCCATTGAAAAACATGTTTTTCATATACCAGAAATGTTTGAAGCTACTGACTGAATGAAAGGAGCTGGCATCTCACTCTCTTTGAATCTTCTTTATCATGCTAGGATTAGCAGGAAAAAGCAAAAAATTTCAGAATTGCACCTTGCAATGTGGAGATATTACTGTTTGTGCATTTACAATATTCATTGATTTTTGCCATTGAAAAACATGTTTTTCATATACCAGAAATGTTTGAAGCTACTGACTGAATGAAAGGAGCTGGCATCTCACTCTCTTTGAATCTTCTTTATCATGCTAGGATTAGCAGGAAAAAGCAAAAAATTTCAGAATTGCACCTTGCAATGCGGAGATATTACTGTTTGTGCATTTACAATATTCATTGATTTTTGCCATTGAAAAACATGTTTTTCATATACCAGAAATGTTTGAAGCTACTGACTGAATGAAAGGAGCTGGCATCTCACTCTCTTTGAATCTTCTTTATCATGCTAGGATTAGCAGGAAAAAGCAAAAAATTTCAGAATTGCACCTTGCAATGTGGAGATATTACTGTTTGTGCATTTACAATATTCATTGATTTTTGCCATTGAAAAACATGTTTTTCATATACCAGAAATGTTTGAAGCTACTGACTGAATGAAAGGAGCTGGCATCTCACTCTCTTTGAATCTTCTTTATCATGCTAGGATTAGTAGGAAAAAGCTAAAAATTTCAGAATTGCACCGTGCAATGTGGAGATATTACTGTTTGTGCATTTACAATATTCATTGATTTTTGCCATTGAAAAACATGTTTTTCATATACCAGAAATGTTTGAAGCTACTGACTGAATGAAAGGAGCTGGCATCTCACTCTCTTTGAATCTTCTTTATCATGCTAGGATTAGCAGGAAAAAGCAAAAAATTTCAGAATTGCACCTTGCAATGCGGAGATATTACTGTTTGTGCATTTACAATATTCATTGATTTTTGCCATTGAAAAACATGTTTTTCATATACCAGAAATGTTTGAAGCTACTGATTGAATGAAAGGAGCTGGCATCTCACTCTCTTTGAATCTTCTTTATCATGCTAGGATTAACAGGAAAAAGCTAAAAATTTCAGAATTGCACCTTGCAATGTGGAGATATTACTGTTTGTGCATTTACAATATTCATTGATTTTTGCCATTGAAAAACATGTTTTTCATATACCAGAAATGTTTGAAGCTACTGACTGAATGAAAGGAGCTGGCATCTCACTCTCTTTGAATCTTCATCATGCTGGGATTAACAGGAAAAAGCTAAAAATTTCAGAATTGCACCGTGCAATGTGGAGATATTACTGTTTGTGCATTTACAATATTCATTGATTTTTGCCATTGAAAAACATGTTTTTCATATACCAGAAATGTTTGAAGCTACTGACTGAATGAAAGGAGCTGGCATCTCACTCTCTTTGAATCTTCTTTATCATGCTAGGATTAACAGGAAAAAGCAAAAAATTTCAGAATTGCACCGTGCAATGTGGAGATATTACTGTTTGTGCTTTTACAATATTCATTGATTTTTGCCATTGAAAAACATGTTTTTCATATACCAGAAATGTTTGAAGCTACTGACTGAATGAAAGGAGCTGGCATCTCACTCTCTTTGAATCTTCTTTATCATGCTAGGATTAGCAGGAAAAAGCAAAAAATTTCAGAATTGCACCTTGCAATGCGGAGATATTACTGTTTGTGCATTTACAATATTCATTGATTTTTGCCATTGAAAAACATGTTTTTCATATACCAGAAATGTTTGAAGCTACTGACTGAATGAAAGGAGCTGGCATCTCACTCTCTTTGAATCTTCTTTATCATGCTAGGATTAACAGGAAAAAGCAAAAAATTTCAGAATTGCACCTTGCAATGTGGAGATATTACTGTTTGTGCATTTACAATATTCATTGATTTTTGCCATTGAAAACGTTTTTCATATACCAGAAATGTTTGAAGCTACTGACTGAATGAAAGGAGCTGGCATCTCACTCTCTTTGAATCTTCTTTATCATGCTAGGATTAACAGGAAAAAGCTAAAAATTTC
>NW_027370450.1:0-35903 GCF_046119375.1 Phyllobates terribilis | reverse complement strand
TGTAAATGCACAGACAGTAATTTCTCCGCATTGCAAGGTGCAATTCTGAAATTTTTTGCTTTTTCCTGCTCCTCTTAGCATGATAAAGAAGATTCAAAGAGAGTGAGATGTCAGCTCCTTTCATTCAGTCAGTAGCTTCAAACATTTCTGGTATATGAATAACATGATGTTTTTCAATGGCAAAAATCAATGAATATTGTAAATGCACAAACAGTAATTTCTCCGCATTGCAAGGTGCAATTCTGAAATTTTTTGCTTTTTCCTGCTCCTCTTAGCATGATAAAGAAGATTCAAAGAGAGTGAGATGCCAGCTCCTTTCATTCAGTTAGTAGCTTCAATCATTTCTGGACGTTTTTCAATGGCAAAAATCAATGAATATTGTAAATGCACAAACAGTAATTTCTCCGCATTGCAAGGTGCAATTCTGAAATTTTTTGCTTTTTCCTGCTCCTCTTAGCATGATAAAGAAGATTCAAAGAGACTGAGATGCCAGCTCCTTTCATTCAGTCAGTAGCTTCAATCATTTCTGGACGTTTTTCAATGGCAAAAATCAATGAATATTGTAAATGCACAAACAGTAATTTCTCCGCATTGCAAGGTGCAATTCTGAAATTTTTTGCTTTTTCCTGCTCCTCTTAGCATGATAAAGAAGATTCAAAGAGAGTGAGATGCCAGCTCCTTTCATTCAGTCAGTAGCTTCAATCATTTCTGGACGTTTTTCAATGGCAAAAATCAATGAATATTGTAAATGCACAAACAGTAATTTCTCCGCATTGCAAGGTACAATTCTGAAATTTTTTGCTTTTTCCTGCTCCTCTTAGCATGATAAAGAAGATTCAAAGAGAGTGAGATGCCAGCTCCTTTCATTCAGTCAGTAGCTTCAAACATTTCTGGTATATGAATAACATGATGTTTTTCAATGGCAAAAATCAATGAATATTTTAAATGCACAAACAGTAATTTCTCCGCATTGCAAGGTGCAATTCTGAAATTTTTTGCTTTTTCCTGCTCCTCTTAGCATGATAAAGAAGATTCAAAGAGAGTGAGATACCAGCTCCTTTCATTCAGTCAGTAGCTTCAATCATTTCTGGACGTTTTTCAATGGCAAAAATCAATGAATATTGTAAATGCACAAACAGTAATTTCTCCGCATTGCAAGGTGCAATTCTGAAATTTTTTGCTTTTTCCTGCTCCTCTTAGCATGATAAAGAAGATTCAAAGAGAGTAAGATGCCAGCTCCTTTCATTCAGTCAGTAGCTTCAATCATTTCTGGACGTTTTTCAATGGCAAAAATCAATGAATATTGTAAATGCACAAACAGTAATTTCTCCGCATTGCAAGGTGCAATTCTGAAATTTTTTGCTTTTTCCTGCTCCTCTTAGCATGATAAAGAAGATTCAAAGAGAGTGAGATGCCAGCTCCTTTCATTCAGTCAGTAGCTTCAATCATTTCTGGACGTTTTTCAATGGCAAAAATCAATGAATATTGTAAATGCACAAACAGTAATTTCTCCGCATTGCAAGGTGCAATTCTGAAATTTTTTGCTTTTTCCTGCTCCTCTTAGCATGATAAAGAAGATTCAAAGAGAGTGAGATGCCAGCTCCTTTCATTCAGTCAGTAGCTTCAAACATTTCTGGTATATGAATAACATGATGTTTTTCAATGGCAAAAATCAATGAATATTTTAAATGCACAAACAGTAATTTCTCCGCATTGCAAGGTGCAATTCTGAAATTTTTTGCTTTTTCCTGCTCCTCTTAGCATGATAAAGAAGATTCAAAGAGAGTGAGATACCAGCTCCTTTCATTCAGTCAGTAGCTTCAATCATTTCTGGACGTTTTTCAATGGCAAAAATCAATGAATATTGTAAATGCACAAACAGTAATTTCTCCGCATTGCAAGGTGCAATTCTGAATTTTTTTGCTTTTTCCTGCTCCTCTTAGCATGATAAAGAAGATTCAAAGAGAGTGAGATGCCAGCTCCTTTCATTCAGTCAGTAGCTTCAATCATTTCTGGACGTTTTTCAATGGCAAAAATCAATGAATATTGTAAATGCACAGACAGTAATTTCACCGCATTGGAAGGTGCAATTCTGAAATTTTTTGCTTTTTCCTGCTCCTCTTAGCATGATAAAGAAGATTCAAAGAGAGTGAGATGTCAGCTCCTTTCATTCAGTCAGTAGCTTCAAACATTTCTGGTATATGAATAACATGATGTTTTTCAATGGCAAAAATCAATGAATATTGTAAATGCACAAACAGTAATTTCTCCGCATTGCAAGGTGCAATTCTGAAATTTTTTGCTTTTTCCTGCTCCTCTTAGCATGATAAAGAAGATTCAAAGAGAGTAAGATGCCAGCTCCTTTCATTCAGTCAGTAGCTTCAATCATTTCTGGACGTTTTTCAATGGCAAAAATCAATGAATATTGTAAATGCACAAACAGTAATTTCTCCGCATTGCAAGGTGCAATTCTGAAATTTTTTGCTTTTTCCTGCTCCTCTTAGCATGATAAAGAAGATTCAAAGAGAGTGAGATGCCAGCTCCTTTCATTCAGTCAGTAGCTTCAATCATTTCTGGATGTTTTTCAATGGCAAAAATCAATGAATATTGTAAATGCACAAACAGTAATTTCTCCGCATTGCAAGGTGCAATTCTGAAATTTTTTGCTTTTTCCTGCTCCTCTTAGCATGATAAAGAAGATTCAAAGAGAGTGAGATGCCAGCTCCTTTCATTCAGTTAGTAGCTTCAATCATTTCTGGACGTTTTTCAATGGCAAAAATCAATGAATATTGTAAATGCACAAACAGTAATTTCTCCGCATTGCAAGGTGCAATTCTGAAATTTTTTGCTTTTTCCTGCTCCTCTTAGCATGATAAAGAAGATTCAAAGAGACTGAGATGCCAGCTCCTTTCATTCAGTCAGTAGCTTCAATCATTTCTGGACGTTTTTCAATGGCAAAAATCAATGAATATTGTAAATGCACAAACAGTAATTTCTCCGCATTGCAAGGTGCAATTCTGAAATTTTTTGCTTTTTCCTGCTCCTCTTAGCATGATAAAGAAGATTCAAAGAGAGTGAGATGCCAGCTCCTTTCATTCAGTCAGTAGCTTCAAACATTTCTGGTATATGAATAACATGATGTTTTTCAATGGCAAAAATCAATGAATATTTTAAATGCACAAACAGTAATTTCTCCGCATTGCAAGGTGCAATTCTGAAATTTTTTGCTTTTTCCTGCTCCTCTTAGCATGATAAAGAAGATTCAAAGAGAGTGAGATACCAGCTCCTTTCATTCAGTCAGTAGCTTCAATCATTTCTGGACGTTTTTCAATGGCAAAAATCAATGAATATTGTAAATGCACAGACAGTAATTTCTCCGCATTGCAAGGTGCAATTCTGAAATTTTTTGCTTTTTCCTGCTCCTCTTAGCATGATAAAGAAGATTCAAAGAGAGTGAGATGTCAGCTCCTTTCATTCAGTCAGTAGCTTCAAACATTTCTGGTATATGAATAACATGATGTTTTTCAATGGCAAAAATCAATGAATATTGTAAATGCACAAACAGTAATTTCTCCGCATTGCAAGGTGCAATTCTGAAATTTTTTGCTTTTTCCTGCTCCTCTTAGCATGATAAAGAAGATTCAAAGAGAGTAAGATGCCAGCTCCTTTCATTCAGTCAGTAGCTTCAATCATTTCTGGACGTTTTTCAATGGCAAAAATCAATGAATATTGTAAATGCACAAACAGTAATTTCTCCGCATTGCAAGGTGCAATTCTGAAATTTTTTGCTTTTTCCTGCTCCTCTTAGCATGATAAAGAAGATTCAAAGAGAGTGAGATGCCAGCTCCTTTCATTCAGTCAGTAGCTTCAATCATTTCTGGACGTTTTTCAATGGCAAAAATCAATGAATATTGTAAATGCACAAACAGTAATTTCTCCGCATTGCAAGGTACAACTCTGAAATTTTTTGCTTTTTCCTGCTCCTCTTAGCATGATAAAGAAGATTCAAAGAGAGTGAGATGCCAGCTCCTTTCATTCAGTCAGTAGCTTCAAACATTTCTGGTATATGAATAACATGATGTTTTTCAATGGCAAAAATCAATGAATATTTTAAATGCACAAACAGTAATTTCTCCGCATTGCAAGGTGCAATTCTGAAATTTTTTGCTTTTTCCTGCTCCTCTTAGTATGATAAAGAAGATTCAAAGAGAGTGAGATACCAGCTCCTTTCATTCAGTCAGTAGCTTCAATCATTTCTGGACGTTTTTCAATGGCAAAAATCAATGAATATTGTAAATGCACAAACAGTAATTTCTCCGCATTGCAAGGTGCAATTCTGAAATTTTTTGCTTTTTCCTGCTCCTCTTAGCATGATAAAGAAGATTCAAAGAGAGTGAGATGCCAGCTCCTTTCATTCAGTCAGTAGCTTCAATCATTTCTGGACGTTTTTCAAAGGCAAAAATCAATGAATATTGTAAATGCACAGACAGTAATTTCTCCGCATTGCAAGGTGCAATTCTGAAATTTTTTGCTTTTTCCTGCTCCTCTTAGCATGATAAAGAAGATTCAAAGAGAGTGAGATGCCAGCTCCTTTCATTCAGTCAGTAGCTTCAAACATTTCTGGTATATGAATAACATGATGTTTTTCAATGGCAAAAATCAATGAATATTTTACATGCACAAACAGTAATTTCTCCGCATTGCAAGGTGCAATTCTGAAATTTTTTGCTTTTTCCTGCTCCTCTTAGCATGATAAAGAAGATTCAAAGAGAGTGAGATACCAGCTCCTTTCATTCAGTCAGTAGCTTCAATCATTTCTGGACGTTTTTCAATGGCAAAAATCAATGAATATTGTAAATGCACAAACAGTAATTTCTCCGCATTGCAAGGTGCAATTCTGAAATTTTTTGCTTTTTCCTGCTCCTCTTAGCATGATAAAGAAGATTCAAAGAGAGTGAGATGCCAGCTCCTTTCATTCAGTCAGTAGCTTCAATCATTTCTGGACGTTTTTCAATGGCAAAAATCAATGAATATTGTAAATGCACAGACAGTAATTTCTCCGCATTGGAAGGTGCAATTCTGAAATTTTTTGCTTTTTCCTGCTCCTCTTAGCATGATGAAGATTCAAAGAGAGTGAGATGTCAGCTCCTTTCATTCAGTCAGTAGCTTCAAACATTTCTGGTATATGAATAACATGATGTTTTTCAATGGCAAAAATCAATGAATATTGTAAATGCACAAACAGTAATTTCTCCGCATTGCAAGGTGCAATTCTGAAATTTTTTGCTTTTTCCTGCTCCTCTTAGCATGATAAAGAAGATTCAAAGAGAGTAAGATGCCAGCTCCTTTCATTCAGTCAGTAGCTTCAATCATTTCTGGACGTTTTTCAATGGCAAAAATCAATGAATATTGTAAATGCACAAACAGTAATTTCTCCGCATTGCAAGGTGCAATTCTGAAATTTTTTGCTTTTTCCTGCTCCTCTTAGCATGATAAAGAAGATTCAAAGAGAGTGAGATGCCAGCTCCTTTCATTCAGTCAGTAGCTTCAATCATTTCTGGACGTTTTTCAATGGCAAAAATCAATGAATATTGTAAATGCACAAACAGTAATTTCTCCGCATTGCAAGGTGCAATTCTGAAATTTTTTGCTTTTTCCTGCTCCTCTTAGCATGATAAAGAAGATTCAAAGAGAGTGAGATGCCAGCTCCTTTCATTCAGTCAGTAGCTTCAAACATTTCTGGTATATGAATAACATGATGTTTTTCAATGGCAAAAATCAATGAATATTTTAAATGCACAAACAGTAATTTCTCCGCATTGCAAGGTGCAATTCTGAAATTTTTTGCTTTTTCCTGCTCCTCTTAGCATGATAAAGAAGATTCAAAGAGAGTGAGATACCAGCTCCTTTCATTCAGTCAGTAGCTTCAATCATTTCTGGACGTTTTTCAATGGCAAAAATCAATGAATATTGTAAATGCACAAACAGTAATTTCTCCGCATTGCAAGGTGCAATTCTGAAATTTTTTGCTTTTTCCTGCTCCTCTTAGCATGATAAAGAAGATTCAAAGAGAGTGAGATGCCAGCTCCTTTCATTCAGTCAGTAGCTTCAATCATTTCTGGACGTTTTTCAATGGCAAAAATCAATGAATATTGTAAATGCACAGACAGTAATTTCACCGCATTGGAAGGTGCAATTCTGAAATTTTTTGCTTTTTCCTGCTCCTCTTAGCATGATAAAGAAGATTCAAAGAGAGTGAGATGTCAGCTCCTTTCATTCAGTCAGTAGCTTCAAACATTTCTGGTATATGAATAACATGATGTTTTTCAATGGCAAAAATCAATGAATATTGTAAATGCACAAACAGTAATTTCTCCGCATTGCAAGGTGCAATTCTGAAATTTTTTGCTTTTTCCTGCTCCTCTTAGCATGATAAAGAAGATTCAAAGAGAGTAAGATGCCAGCTCCTTTCATTCAGTCAGTAGCTTCAATCATTTCTGGACGTTTTTCAATGGCAAAAATCAATGAATATTGTAAATGCACAAACAGTAATTTCTCCGCATTGCAAGGTGCAATTCTGAAATTTTTTGCTTTTTCCTGCTCCTCTTAGCATGATAAAGAAGATTCAAAGAGAGTGAGATGCCAGCTCCTTTCATTCAGTCAGTAGCTTCAATCATTTCTGGACGTTTTTCAATGGCAAAAATCAATGAATATTGTAAATGCACAAACAGTAATTTCTCCGCATTGCAAGGTGCAATTCTGAAATTTTTTGCTTTTTCCTGCTCCTCTTAGCATGATAAAGAAGATTCAAAGAGAGTGAGATGCCAGCTCCTTTCATTCAGTCAGTAGCTTCAAACATTTCTGGTATATGAATAACATGATGTTTTTCAATGGCAAAAATCAATGAATATTGTAAATGCACAAACAGTAATTTCTCCGCATTGCAAGGTGCAATTCTGAAATTTTTTGCTTTTTCCTGCTCCTCTTAGCATGATAAAGAAGATTCAAAGAGAGTGAGATGCCAGCTCCTTTCATTCAGTCAGTAGCTTCAATCATTTCTGGACGTTTTTCAATGGCAAAAATCAATGAATATTGTAAATGCACAAACAGTAATTTCTCCGCATTGCAAGGTGCAATTCTGAAATTTTTTGCTTTTTCCTGCTCCTCTTAGCATGATAAAGAAGATTCAAAGAGAGTGAGATGCCAGCTCCTTTCAGTCAGTCAGTAGCTTCAAACATTTCTGGTATATGAATAACATGATGTTTTTCAATGGCAAAAATCAATGAATATTGTAAATGCACAAACAGTAATTTCTCCGCATTGCAAGGTGCAATTCTGAAATTTTTTGCATTTTCCTGCTCCTCTTAGCATGATAAAGAAGATTCAAAGACAGTGAGATGCCAGCTCCTTTCATTCAGTCAGTAGCTTCAATCATTTGTGGACGTTTTTCAATAGCAAATATCAATGAATATTGTAAATGCACAAACAGTAATTTCTCTGCATTGCAAAGTGCAATTCTGAAATTTTTTGCTTTTTCCTGCTCCTCTTAGCATGATAAAGAAGATTCAAAGAGAGTGAGATGCCAGCTCCTTTCATTCAGTCAGTAGTTTCAAACATTTCTGGTATATGAATAACATGATGTTTTTCAATGGCAAAAATCAATGAATATTGTAAATGCACAACAGTAATTTCTCCGCATTGCAAGGTGCAATTCTGAAATTTTTTGCTTTTTCCTGCTCCTCTTAGCATGATAAAGAAGATTCAAAGAGAGTGAGATGCCAGCTCCTTTCATTCAGTCAGTAGCTTCAATCATTTCTGGACGTTTTTCAATGGCAAAAATCAATGAATATTGTAAATGCACAAACAGTAATTTCTCCGCATTGCAAGGTGCAATTCTGAAATTTTTTGCTTTTTCCTGCTCCTCTTAGCATGATAAAGAAGATTCAAAGAGAGTGAGATGCCAGCTCCTTTCATTCAGTCAGTAGCTTCAATCATTTCTGGTATATGAATAACATGATGTTTTTCAATGGCAAAAATCAATGAATATTGTAAATGCACAAACAGTAATTTCTCCGCATTGCAAGGTGCAATTCTGAAATTTTTTGCTTTTTCCTGCTCCTCTTAGCATGATAAAGAAGATTCAAAGAGAGTGAGATGCCAGCTCCTTTCATTCAGTCAGTAGCTTCAATCATTTCTGGACGTTTTTCAATGGCAAAAATCAATGAATATTGTAAATGCACAAACAGTAATTTCTCCGCATTGCAAGGTGCAATTCTGAAATTTTTTGCTTTTTCCTGCTCCTCTTAGCATGATAAAGAAGATTCAAAGAGAGTGAGATGCCAGCTCCTTTCATTCAGTCAGTAGCTTCAATCATTTCTGGATGTTTTTCAATGGCAAAAATCAATGAATATTGTAAATGCACAGACAGTAATTTCTCCGCATTGCAAGGTGCAATTCTGAAATTTTTTGCTTTTTCCTGCTCCTCTTAGCATGATAAAGAAGATTCAAAGAGAGTGAGATGTCAGCTCCTTTCATTCAGTCAGTAGCTTCAAACATTTCTGGTATATGAATAACATGATGTTTTTCAATGGCAAAAATCAATGAATATTGTAAATGCACAAACAGTAATTTCTCCGCATTGCAAGGTGCAATTCTGAAATTTTTTGCTTTTTCCTGCTCCTCTTAGCATGATAAAGAAGATTCAAAGAGAGTGAGATGCCAGCTCCTTTCATTCAGTTAGTAGCTTCAATCATTTCTGGACGTTTTTCAATGGCAAAAATCAATGAATATTGTAAATGCACAAACAGTAATTTCTCCGCATTGCAAGGTGCAATTCTGAAATTTTTTGCTTTTTCCTGCTCCTCTTAGCATGATAAAGAAGATTCAAAGAGAGTGAAATGCCAGCTCCTTTCATTCAGTCAGTAGCTTCAATCATTTCTGGACGTTTTTCAATGGCAAAAATCAATGAATATTGTAAATGCACAGACAGTAATTTCTCCGCATTGGAAGGTGCAATTCTGAAATTTTTTGCTTTTTCCTGCTCCTCTTAGCATGATAAAGAAGATTCAAAGAGAGTGAGATGTCAGCTCCTTTCATTCAGTCAGTAGCTTCAAACATTTCTGGTATATGAATAACATGATGTTTTTCAATGGCAAAAATCAATGAATATTGTAAATGCACAAACAGTAATTTCTCCGCATTGCAAGGTGCAATTCTGAAATTTTTTGCTTTTTCCTGCTCCTCTTAGCATGATAAAGAAGATTCAAAGAGAGTAAGATGCCAGCTCCTTTCATTCAGTCAGTAGCTTCAATCATTTCTGGACGTTTTTCAATGGCAAAAATCAATGAATATTGTAAATGCACAAACAGTAATTTCTCCGCATTGCAAGGTGTAATTCTGAAATTTTTTGCTTTTTCCTGCTCCTCTTAGCATGATAAAGAAGATTCAAAGAGAGTGAGATGCCAGCTCCTTTCATTCAGTCAGTAGCTTCAATCATTTCTGGACGTTTTTCAATGGCAAAAATCAATGAATATTGTAAATGCACAAACAGTAATTTCTCCGCATTGCAAGGTGCAATTCTGAAATTTTTTGCTTTTTCCTGCTCCTCTTAGCATGATAAAGAAGATTCAAAGAGAGTGAGATGCCAGCTCCTTTCATTCAGTCAGTAGCTTCAAACATTTCTGGTATATGAATAACATGATGTTTTTCAATGGCAAAAATCAATGAATATTTTAAATGCACAAACAGTAATTTCTCCGCATTGCAAGGTGCAATTCTGAAATTTTTTGCTTTTTCCTGCTCCTCTTAGCATGATAAAGAAGATTCAAAGAGAGTGAGATACCAGCTCCTTTCATTCAGTCAGTAGCTTCAATCATTTCTGGACGTTTTTCAATGGCAAAAATCAATGAATATTGTAAATGCACAAACAGTAATTTCTCCGCATTACAAGGTGCAATTCTGAAATTTTTTGCTTTTTCCTGCTCCTCTTAGCATGATAAAGAAGATTCAAAGAGAGTGAGATGCCAGCTCCTTTCATTCAGTCAGTAGCTTCAATCATTTCTGGACGTTTTTCAATGGCAAAAATCAATGAATATTGTAAATGCACAGACAGTAATTTCTCCGCATTGCAAGGTGCAATTCTGAAATTTTTTGCTTTTTCCTGCTCCTCTTAGCATGATAAAGAAGATTCAAAGAGAGTGAGATGCCAGCTCCTTTCATTCAGTCAGTAGCTTCAAACATTTCTGGTATATGAATAACATGATGTTTTTCAATGGCAAAAATCAATGAATATTTTAAATGCACAAACAGTAATTTCTCCGCATTGCAAGGTGCAATTCTGAAATTTTTTTGCTTTTTCCTGCTCCTCTTAGCATGATAAAGAAGATTCAAAGAGAGTGAGATACCAGCTCCTTTCATTCAGTCAGTAGCTTCAATCATTTCTGGACGTTTTTCAATGGCAAAAATCAATGAATATTGTAAATGCACAGACAGTAATTTCTCCGCATTGGAAGGTGCAATTCTGAAATTTTTTGCTTTTTCCTGCTCCTCTTAGCATGATGAAGATTCAAAGAGAGTGAGATGTCAGCTCCTTTCATTCAGTCAGTAGCTTCAAACATTTCTGGTATATGAATAACATGATGTTTTTCAATGGCAAAAATCAATGAATATTGTAAATGCACAAACAGTAATTTCTCCGCATTGCAAGGTGCAATTCTGAAATTTTTTGCTTTTTCCTGCTCCTCTTAGCATGATAAAGAAGATTCAAAGAGAGTAAGATGCCAGCTCCTTTCATTCAGTCAGTAGCTTCAATCATTTCTGGACGTTTTTCAATGGCAAAAATCAATGAATATTGTAAATTCACAAACAGTAATTTCTCCGCATTGCAAGGTGCAATTCTGAAATTTTTTGCTTTTTCCTGCTCCTCTTAGCATGATAAAGAAGATTCAAAGAGAGTGAGATGCCAGCTCCTTTCATTCAGTCAGTAGCTTCAATCATTTCTGGACGTTTTTCAATGGCAAAAATCAATGAATATTGTAAATGCACAAACAGTAATTTCTCCGCATTGCAAGGTGCAATTCTGAAATTTTTTGCTTTTTCCTGCTCCTCTTAGCATGATAAAGAAGATTCAAAGAGAGTGAGATGCCAGCTCCTTTCATTCAGTCAGTAGCTTCAAACATTTCTGGTATATGAATAACATGATGTTTTTCAATGGCAAAAATCAATGAATATTTTAAATGCACAAACAGTAATTTCTCCGCATTGCAAGGTGCAATTCTGAAATTTTTTGCTTTTTCCTGCTCCTCTTAGCATGATAAAGAAGATTCAAAGAGAGTGAGATACCAGCTCCTTTCATTCAGTCAGTAGCTTCAATCATTTCTGGACGTTTTTCAATGGCAAAAATCAATGAATATTGTAAATGCACAAACAGTAATTTCTCCGCATTGCAAGGTGCAATTCTGAAATTTTTTGCTTTTTCCTGCTCCTCTTAGCATGATAAAGAAGATTCAAAGAGAGTGAGATGCCAGCTCCTTTCATTCAGTCAGTAGCTTCAATCATTTCTGGACGTTTTTCAATGGCAAAAATCAATGAATATTGTAAATGCACAGACAGTAATTTCACCGCATTGGAAGGTGCAATTCTGAAATTTTTTGCTTTTTCCTGCTCCTCTTAGCATGATAAAGAAGATTCAAAGAGAGTGAGATGTCAGCTCCTTTCATTCAGTCAGTAGCTTCAAACATTTCTGGTATATGAATAACATGGTGTTTTTCAATGGCAAAAATCAATGAATATTGTAAATGCACAAACAGTAATTTCTCCGCATTGCAAGGTGCAATTCTGAAATTTTTTGCTTTTTCCTGCTCCTCTTAGCATGATAAAGAAGATTCAAAGAGAGTAAGATGCCAGCTCCTTTCATTCAGTCAGTAGCTTCAATCATTTCTGGACGTTTTTCAATGGCAAAAATCAATGAATATTGTAAATGCACAAACAGTAATTTCTCCGCATTGCAAGGTGCAATTCTGAAATTTTTTGCTTTTTCCTGCTCCTCTTAGCATGATAAAGAAGATTCAAAGAGAGTGAGATGCCAGCTCCTTTCATTCAGTCAGTAGCTTCAATCATTTCTGGACGTTTTTCAATGGCAAAAATCAATGAATATTGTAAATGCACAAACAGTAATTTCTCCGCATTGCAAGGTGCAATTCTGAAATTTTTTGCTTTTTCCTGCTCCTCTTAGCATGATAAAGAAGATTCAAAGAGAGTGAGATGCCAGCTCCTTTCATTCAGTCAGTAGCTTCAATCATTTCTGGACGTTTTTCAATGGCAAAAATCAATGAATATTGTAAATGCACAGACAGTAATTTCTCCGCATTGCAAGGTGCAATTCTGAAATTTTTTGCTTTTTCCTGCTCCTCTTAGCATGATAAAGAAGATTCAAAGAGAGTGAGATGCCAGCTCCTTTCATTCAGTCAGTAGCTTCAAACATTTCTGGTATATGAATAACATGATGTTTTTCAATGGCAAAAATCAATGAATATTTTAAATGCACAAACAGTAATTTCTCCGCATTGCAAGGTGCAATTCTGAAATTTTTTTGCTTTTTCCTGCTCCTCTTAGCATGATAAAGAAGATTCAAAGAGAGTGAGATACCAGCTCCTTTCATTCAGTCAGTAGCTTCAATCATTTCTGGACGTTTTTCAATGGCAAAAATCAATGAATATTGTAAATGCACAGACAGTAATTTCTCCGCATTGGAAGGTGCAATTCTGAAATTTTTTGCTTTTTCCTGCTCCTCTTAGCATGATGAAGATTCAAAGAGAGTGAGATGTCAGCTCCTTTCATTCAGTCAGTAGCTTCAAACATTTCTGGTATATGAATAACATGATGTTTTTCAATGGCAAAAATCAATGAATATTGTAAATGCACAAACAGTAATTTCTCCGCATTGCAAGGTGCAATTCTGAAATTTTTTGCTTTTTCCTGCTCCTCTTAGCATGATAAAGAAGATTCAAAGAGAGTAAGATGCCAGCTCCTTTCATTCAGTCAGTAGCTTCAATCATTTCTGGACGTTTTTCAATGGCAAAAATCAATGAATATTGTAAATTCACAAACAGTAATTTCTCCGCATTGCAAGGTGCAATTCTGAAATTTTTTGCTTTTTCCTGCTCCTCTTAGCATGATAAAGAAGATTCAAAGAGAGTGAGATGCCAGCTCCTTTCATTCAGTCAGTAGCTTCAATCATTTCTGGACGTTTTTCAATGGCAAAAATCAATGAATATTGTAAATGCACAAACAGTAATTTCTCCGCATTGCAAGGTGCAATTCTGAAATTTTTTGCTTTTTCCTGCTCCTCTTAGCATGATAAAGAAGATTCAAAGAGAGTGAGATGCCAGCTCCTTTCATTCAGTCAGTAGCTTCAAACATTTCTGGTATATGAATAACATGATGTTTTTCAATGGCAAAAATCAATGAATATTTTAAATGCACAAACAGTAATTTCTCCGCATTGCAAGGTGCAATTCTGAAATTTTTTGCTTTTTCCTGCTCCTCTTAGCATGATAAAGAAGATTCAAAGAGAGTGAGATACCAGCTCCTTTCATTCAGTCAGTAGCTTCAATCATTTCTGGACGTTTTTCAATGGCAAAAATCAATGAATATTGTAAATGCACAAACAGTAATTTCTCCGCATTGCAAGGTGCAATTCTGAAATTTTTTGCTTTTTCCTGCTCCTCTTAGCATGATAAAGAAGATTCAAAGAGAGTGAGATGCCAGCTCCTTTCATTCAGTCAGTAGCTTCAATCATTTCTGGACGTTTTTCAATGGCAAAAATCAATGAATATTGTAAATGCACAGACAGTAATTTCACCGCATTGGAAGGTGCAATTCTGAAATTTTTTGCTTTTTCCTGCTCCTCTTAGCATGATAAAGAAGATTCAAAGAGAGTGAGATGTCAGCTCCTTTCATTCAGTCAGTAGCTTCAAACATTTCTGGTATATGAATAACATGGTGTTTTTCAATGGCAAAAATCAATGAATATTGTAAATGCACAAACAGTAATTTCTCCGCATTGCAAGGTGCAATTCTGAAATTTTTTGCTTTTTCCTGCTCCTCTTAGCATGATAAAGAAGATTCAAAGAGAGTAAGATGCCAGCTCCTTTCATTCAGTCAGTAGCTTCAATCATTTCTGGACGTTTTTCAATGGCAAAAATCAATGAATATTGTAAATGCACAAACAGTAATTTCTCCGCATTGCAAGGTGCAATTCTGAAATTTTTTGCTTTTTCCTGCTCCTCTTAGCATGATAAAGAAGATTCAAAGAGAGTGAGATGCCAGCTCCTTTCATTCAGTCAGTAGCTTCAATCATTTCTGGACGTTTTTCAATGGCAAAAATCAATGAATATTGTAAATGCACAAACAGTAATTTCTCCGCATTGCAAGGTGCAATTCTGAAATTTTTTGCTTTTTCCTGCTCCTCTTAGCATGATAAAGAAGATTCAAAGAGAGTGAGATGCCAGCTCCTTTCATTCAGTCAGTAGCTTCAATCATTTCTGGACGTTTTTCAATGGCAAAAATCAATGAATATTGTAAATTCACAAACAGTAATTTCTCCGCATTGCAAGGTGCAATTCTGAAATTTTTTGCTTTTTCCTGCTCCTCTTAGCATGATAAAGAAGATTCAAAGAGAGTGAGATGCCAGCTCCTTTCAGTCAGTCAGTAGCTTCAAACATTTCTGGTATATGAATAACATGATGTTTTTCAATGGCAAAAATCAATGAATATTGTAAATGCACAAACAGTAATTTCTCCGCATTGCAAGGTGCAATTCTGAAATTTTTTGCTTTTTCCTGCTCCTCTTAGCATGATAAAGAAGATTCAAAGAGAGTGAGATGCCAGCTCCTTTCATTCAGTCAGTAGCTTCAATCATTTGTGGACGTTTTTCAATAGCAAAAATCAATGAATATTGTAAATGCACAAACAGTAATTTCTCTGCATTGCAAAGTGCAATTCTGAAATTTTTTGCTTTTTCCTGCTCCTCTTAGCATGATAAAGAAGATTCAAAGAGAGTGAGATGCCAGCTCCTTTCATTCAGTCAGTAGTTTCAAACATTTCTGGTATATGAATAACATGATGTTTTTCAATGGCAAAAATCAATGAATATTGTAAATGCACAACAGTAATTTCTCCGCATTGCAAGGTGCAATTCTGAAATTTTTTGCTTTTTCCTGCTCCTCTTAGCATGATAAAGAAGATTCAAAGAGAGTGAGATGCCAGCTCCTTTCATTCAGTCAGTAGCTTCAATCATTTCTGGACGTTTTTCAATGGCAAAAATCAATGAATATTGTAAATGCACAAACAGTAATTTCTCCGCATTGCAAGGTGCAATTCTGAAATTTTTTGCTTTTTCCTGCTCCTTTTAGCATGATAAAGAAGATTCAAAGAGAGTGAGATGCCAGCTCCTTTCATTCAGTCAGTAGCTTCAATCATTTCTGGTATATGAATAACATGATGTTTTTCAATGGCAAAAATCAATGAATATTGTAAATGCACAAACAGTAATTTCTCCGCATTGCAAGGTGCAATTCTGAAATTTTTTGCTTTTTCCTGCTCCTCTTAGCATGATAAAGAAGATTCAAAGAGAGTGAGATGCCAGCTCCTTTCATTCAGTCAGTAGCTTCAATCATTTCTGGACGTTTTTCAATGGCAAAAATCAATGAATATTGTAAATGCACAAACAGTAATTTCTCCGCATTGCAAGGTGCAATTCTGAAATTTTTTGCTTTTTCCTGCTCCTCTTAGCATGATAAAGAAGATTCAAAGAGAGTGAGATGCCAGCTCCTTTCATTCAGTCAGTAGCTTCATTCATTTCTGGATGTTTTTCAATGGCAAAAATCAATGAATATTGTAAATGCACAGACAGTAATTTCTCCGCATTGCAAGGTGCAATTCTGAAATTTTTTGCTTTTTCCTGCTCCTCTTAGCATGATAAAGAAGATTCAAAGAGAGTGAGATGTCAGCTCCTTTCATTCAGTCAGTAGCTTCAAACATTTCTGGTATATGAATAACATGATGTTTTTCAATGGCAAAAATCAATGAATATTGTAAATGCACAAACAGTAATTTCTCCGCATTGCAAGGTGCAATTCTGAAATTTTTTGCTTTTTCCTGCTCCTCTTAGCATGATAAAGAAGATTCAAAGAGAGTGAGATGCCAGCTCCTTTCATTCAGTTAGTAGCTTCAATCATTTCTGGACGTTTTTCAATGGCAAAAATCAATGAATATTGTAAATGCACAAACAGTAATTTCTCCGCATTGCAAGGTGCAAATCTGAAATTTTTTGCTTTTTCCTGCTCCTCTTAGCATGATAAAGAAGATTCAAAGAGACTGAGATGCCAGCTCCTTTCATTCAGTCAGTAGCTTCAATCATTTCTGGACGTTTTTCAATGGCAAAAATCAATGAATATTGTAAATGCACAAACAGTAATTTCTTCGCATTGCAAGGTGCAATTCTGAAATTTTTTGCTTTTTCCTGCTCCTCTTAGCATGATAAAGAAGATTCAAAGAGAGTGAGATGCCAGCTCCTTTCATTCAGTCAGTAGCTTCAATCATTTCTGGACGTTTTTCAATGGCAAAAATCAATGAATATTGTAAATGCACAAACAGTAATTTCTCCGCATTGCAAGGTGCAATTCTGAAATTTTTTGCTTTTTCCTGCTCCTCTTAGCATGATAAAGAAGATTCAAAGAGAGTGAGATGCCAGCTCCTTTCATTCAGTCAGTAGCTTCAAACATTTCTGGTATATGAATAACATGATGTTTTTCAATGGCAAAAATCAATGAATATTTTAAATGCACAAACAGTAATTTCTCCGCATTGCAAGGTGCAATTCTGAAATTTTTTGCTTTTTCCTGCTCCTCTTAGCATGATAAAGAAGATTCAAAGAGAGTGAGATACCAGCTCCTTTCATTCACTCAGTAGCTTCAATCATTTCTGGACGTTTTTCAATGGCAAAAATCAATGAATATTGTAAATGCACAAACAGTAATTTCTCCGCATTGGAAGGTGCAATTCTGAAATTTTTTGCTTTTTCCTGCTCCTCTTAGCATGATAAAGAAGATTCAAAGAGAGTGAGATGTCAGCTCCTTTCATTCAGTCAGTAGCTTCAAACATTTCTGGTATATTAATAACATGATGTTTTTCAATGGCAAAAATCAATGAATATTGTAAATGCACAAACAGTAATTTCTCCGCATTGCAAGGTGCAATTCTGAAATTTTTTGCTTTTTCCTGCTCCTCTTAGCATGATAAAGAAGATTCAAAGAGAGTAAGATGCCAGCTCCTTTCATTCAGTCAGTAGCTTCAATCATTTCTGGACGTTTTTCAATGGCAAAAATCAATGAATATTGTAAATGCACAAACAGTAATTTCTCCGCATTGCAAGTTGCAATTCTGAAATTTTTTGCTTTTTCCTGCTCCTCTTAGCATGATAAAGAAGATTCAAAGAGAGTGAGATGCCAGCTCCTTTCATTCAGTCAGTAGCTTCAATCATTTCTGGACGTTTTTCAATGGCAAAAATCAATGAATATTGTAAATGCACAAACAGTAATTTCTCCGCATTGCAAGGTGCAATTCTGAAATTTTTTGCTTTTTCCTGCTCCTCTTAGCATGATAAAGAAGATTCAAAGAGAGTGAGATGCCAGCTCGTTTCATTCAGTCAGTAGCTTCAAACATTTCTGGTATATGAATAACATGATGTTTTTCAATGGCAAAAATCAATGAATATTTTAAATGCACAAACAGTAATTTCTCCGCATTGCAAGGTGCAATTCTGAAATTTTTTGCTTTTTCCTGCTCCTCTTAGCATGATAAAGAAGATTCAAAGAGAGTGAGCTGCCAGCTCCTTTCATTCAGTCAGTAGCTTCAATCATTTCTGGACGTTTTTCAATGGCAAAAATCAATGAATATTGTAAATGCACAAACAGTAATTTCTCCGCATTGCAAGGTGCAATTCTGAAATTTTTTGCTTTTTCCTGCTCCTCTTAGCATGATAAAGAAGATTCAAAGAGAGTGAGATGCCAGCTCCTTTCATTCAGTCAGTAGCTTCAATCATTTCTGGATGTTTTTCAATGGCAAAAATCAATGAATATTGTAAATGCACAGACAGTAATTTCTCCGCATTGCAAGGTGCAATTCTGAAATTTTTTGCTTTTTCCTGCTCCTCTTAGCATGATAAAGAAGATTCAAAGAGAGTGAGATGTCAGCTCCTTTCATTCAGTCAGTAGCTTCAAACATTTCTGGTATATGAATAACATGATGTTTTTCAATGGCAAAAATCAATGAATATTGTAAATGCACAAACAGTAATTTCTCCGCATTGCAAGGTGCAATTCTGAAATTTTTTGCTTTTTCCTGCTCCTCTTAGCATGATAAAGAAGATTCAAAGAGAGTGAGATGCCAGCTCCTTTCATTCAGTTAGTAGCTTCAATCATTTCTGGACGTTTTTCAATGGCAAAAATCAATGAATATTGTAAATGCACAAACAGTAATTTCTCCGCATTGCAAGGTGCAAATCTGAAATTTTTTGCTTTTTCCTGCTCCTCTTAGCATGATAAAGAAGATTCAAAGAGACTGAGATGCCAGCTCCTTTCATTCAGTCAGTAGCTTCAATCATTTCTGGACGTTTTTCAATGGCAAAAATCAATGAATATTGTAAATGCACAAACAGTAATTTCTTCGCATTGCAAGGTGCAATTCTGAAATTTTTTGCTTTTTCCTGCTCCTCTTAGCATGATAAAGAAGATTCAAAGAGAGTGAGATGCCAGCTCCTTTCATTCAGTCAGTAGCTTCAATCATTTCTGGACGTTTTTCAATGGCAAAAATCAATGAATATTGTAAATGCACAAACAGTAATTTCTCCGCATTGCAAGGTGCAATTCTGAAATTTTTTGCTTTTTCCTGCTCCTCTTAGCATGATAAAGAAGATTCAAAGAGAGTGAGATGCCAGCTCCTTTCATTCAGTCAGTAGCTTCAAACATTTCTGGTATATGAATAACATGATGTTTTTCAATGGCAAAAATCAATGAATATTTTAAATGCACAAACAGTAATTTCTCCGCATTGCAAGGTGCAATTCTGAAATTTTTTGCTTTTTCCTGCTCCTCTTAGCATGATAAAGAAGATTCAAAGAGAGTGAGATACCAGCTCCTTTCATTCACTCAGTAGCTTCAATCATTTCTGGACGTTTTTCAATGGCAAAAATCAATGAATATTGTAAATGCACAAACAGTAATTTCTCCGCATTGGAAGGTGCAATTCTGAAATTTTTTGCTTTTTCCTGCTCCTCTTAGCATGATAAAGAAGATTCAAAGAGAGTGAGATGTCAGCTCCTTTCATTCAGTCAGTAGCTTCAAACATTTCTGGTATATGAATAACATGATGTTTTTCAATAGCAAAAATCAATGAATATTTTAAATGCACAAACAGTAATTTCTCCGCATTGCAAGGTGCAATTCTGAAATTTTTTGCTTTTTCCTGCTCCTCTTAGCATGATAAAGAAGATTCAAAGAGAGTGAGCTGCCAGCTCCTTTCATTCAGTCAGTAGCTTCAATCATTTCTGGACGTTTTTCAATGGCAAAAATCAATGAATATTGTAAATGCACAAACAGTAATTTCTCCGCATTGCAAGGTGCAATTCTGAAATTTTTTGCTTTTTCCTGCTCCTCTTAGCATGATAAAGAAGATTCAAAGAGAGTGAGATACCAGCTCCTTTCATTCAGTCAGTAGCTTCAATCATTTCTGGATGTTTTTCAATGGCAAAAATCAATGAATATTGTAAATGCACAGACAGTAATTTCTCCGCATTGCAAGGTGCAATTCTGAAATTTTTTGCTTTTTCCTGCTCCTCATAGCATGATAAAGAAGATTCAAAGAGAGTGAGATGTCAGCTCCTTTCATTCAGTCAGTAGCTTCAAACATTTCTGGTATATGAATAACATGATGTTTTTCAATGGCAAAAATCAATGAATATTGTAAATGCACAAACAGTAATTTCTCCGCATTGCAAGGTGCAATTCTGAAATTTTTTGCTTTTTCCTGCTCCTCTTAGCATGATAAAGAAGATTCAAAGAGAGTGAGATGCCAGCTCCTTTCATTCAGTTAGTAGCTTCAATCATTTCTGGACGTTTTTCAATGGCAAAAATCAATGAATATTGTAAATGCACAAACAGTAATTTCTCCGCATTGCAAGGTGCAAATCTGAAATTTTTTGCTTTTTCCTGCTCCTCTTAGCATGATAAAGAAGATTCAAAGAGACTGAGATGCCAGCTCCTTTCATTCAGTCAGTAGCTTCAATCATTTCTGGACGTTTTTCAATGGCAAAAATCAATGAATATTGTAAATGCACAAACAGTAATTTCTTCGCATTGCAAGGTGCAATTCTGAAATTTTTTGCTTTTTCCTGCTCCTCTTAGCATGATAAAGAAGATTCAAAGAGAGTGAGATGCCAGCTCCTTTCATTCAGTCAGTAGCTTCAATCATTTCTGGACGTTTTTCAATGGCAAAAATCAATGAATATTGTAAATGCACAAACAGTAATTTCTCCGCATTGCAAGGTGCAGTTCTGAAATTTTTTGCTTTTTCCTGCTCCTCTTAGCATGATAAAGAAGATTCAAAGAGAGTGAGATGCCAGCTCTATTCATTCAGTCAGTAGCTTCAAACATTTCTGGTATATGAATAACATGATGTTTTTCAATGGCAAAAATCAATGAATATTTTAAATGCACAAACAGTAATTTCTCCGCATTGCAAGGTGCAATTCTGAAATTTTTTGCTTTTTCCTGCTCCTCTTAGCATGATAAAGAAGATTCAAAGAGAGTGAGATACCAGCTCCTTTCATTCACTCAGTAGCTTCAATCATTTCTGGACGTTTTTCAATGGCAAAAATCAATGAATATTGTAAATGCACAAACAGTAATTTCTCCGCATTGCAAGGTGCAATTCTGAAATTTTTTGCTTTTTCCTGCTCCTCTTAGCATGATAAAGAAGATTCAAAGAGAGTGAGATGCCAGCTCCTTTCATTCAGTCAGTAGCTTCAATCATTTCTGGACGTTTTTCAATGGCAAAAATCAATGAATATTGTAAATGCACAAACAGTAATTTCTCCGCATTGCAAGGTGCAATTCTGAAATTTTTTGCTTTTTCCTGCTCCTCAGCATGATAAAGAAGATTCAAAGAGAGTGAGATGCCAGCTCCTTTCATTCAGTCAGTAGCTTCAAACATTTCTGGTATATGAATAACATGATGTTTTTCAATGGCAAAAATCAATGAATATTTTAAATGCACAAACAGTAATTTCTCCGCATTGCAAGGTGCAATTCTGAAATTTTTTGCTTTTTCCTGCTCCTCTTAGCATGATAAAGAAGATTCAAAGAGAGTGAGATGCCAGCTCCTTTCATTCAGTCAGTAGCTTCAATCATTTCTGGACGTTTTTCAATGGCAAAAATCAATGAATATAGTAAATGCACAGACAGTAATTTCTCCGCATTGGAAGGTGCAATTCTGAAATGTTTTGCTTTTTCCTGCTCCTCTTAGCATGATAAAGAAGATTCAAAGAGAGTGAGATGTCAGCTCCTTTCATTCAGTCAGTAGCTTCAAACATTTCTGGTATATGAATAACATGATGTTTTTCAATGGCAAAAATCAATGAATATTGTAAATGCACAAACAGTAATTTCTCCGCATTGCAAGGTGCAATTCTGAAATTTTTTGCTTTTTCCTGCTCCTCTTAGCATGATAAAGAAGATTCAAAGAGAGTAAGATGCCAGCTCCTTTCATTCAGTCAGTAGCTTCAATCATTTCTGGACGTTTTTCAATGGCAAAAATCAATGAATATTGTAAATGCACAAACAGTAATTTCTCCGCATTGCAAGGTGCAATTCTGAAATTTTTTGCTTTTTCCTGCTCCTCTTAGCATGATAAAGAAGATTCAAAGAGAGTGAGATGCCAGCTCCTTTCATTCAGTCAGTAGCTTCAATCATTTCTGGACGTTTTTCAATGGCAAAAATCAATGAATATTGTAAATGCACAAACAGTAATTTCTCCACATTGCAAGGTGCAATTCTGAAATTTTTTGCTTTTTCCTGCTCCTCTTAGCATGATAAAGAAGATTCAAAGAGAGTGAGATGCCAGCTCCTTTCATTCAGTCAGTAGCTTTAAACATTTCTGGTATATGAATAACATGATGTTTTTCAATGGCAAAAATCAATGAATATTGTAAATGCACAAACAGTAATTTCTCCGCATTGCAAGGTGCAATTCTGAAATTTTTTGCTTTTTCCTGCTCCTCTTAGCATGATAAAGAAGATTCAAAGAGAGTGAGATGCCAGCTCCTTTCATTCAGTCAGTAGCTTCAATCATTTCTGGACGTTTTTCAATGGCAAAAATCAATGAATATTGTAAATGCACAAACAGTAATTTCTCCGCATTGCAAGGTGCAATTCTGAAATTTTTTGCTTTTTCCTGCTCCTCTTAGCATGATAAAGAAGATTCAAAGAGAGTGAGATGCCAGCTCCTTTCATTCAGTCAGTAGCTTCAATCATTTCTGGACGTTTTTCAATGGCAAAAATCAATGAATATTGTAAATGCACAAACAGTAATTTCTCCGCATTGCAAGGTGCAATTCTGAAATTTTTTGCTTTTTCCTGCTCCTCTTAGCATGATAAAGAAGATTCAAAGAGAGTGAGATGCCAGCTCCTTTCAGTCAGTCAGTAGCTTCAAACATTTCTGGTATATGAATAACATGATGTTTTTCAATGGCAAAAATCAATGAATATTGTAAATGCACAAACAGTAATTTCTCCGCATTGCAAGGTGCAATTCTGAAATTTTTTGCTTTTTCCTGCTCCTCTTAGCATGATAAAGAAGATTCAAAGAGAGTGAGGTGCCAGCTCCTTTCATTCAGTCAGTAGCTTCAATCATTTGTGGACGTTTTTCAATAGCAAAAATCATTGAATATTGTAAATGCACAAACAGTAATTTCTCTGCATTGCAAAGTGCAATTCTGAAATTTTTTGCTTTTTCCTGCTCCTCTTAGCATGATAAAGAAGATTCAAAGAGAGTGAGATGCCAGCTCCTTTCATTCAGTCAGTAGCTTCAAACATTTCTGGTATATGAATAACATGATGTTTTTCAATGGCAAAAATCAATGAATATTGTAAATGCACAAACAGTAATTTCTCCGCATTGCAAGGTGCAATTCTGAAATTTTTTGCTTTTTCCTGCTCCTCTTAGCATGATAAAGAAGATTCAAGGAGAGTGAGATGCCAGCTCCTTTCATTCAGTCAGTAGCTTCAATCATTTCTGGACGTTTTTCAATGGCAAAAATCAATGAATATTGTAAATGCACAAACAGTAATATCTCCACATTGCAAGGTGCAATTCTGAAATTTTTTGCTTTTTCCTGTTAATCCTAGCATGATAAAGAAGATTCAAAGAGAGTGAGATGCCAGCTCCTTTCATTCAGTCAGTAGCTTCAAACATTTCTGGTATATGAATAACATGATGTTTTTCAATGGCAAAATTCAATGAATATTGTAAATGCACAAACAGTAATATCTCCGCATTGCAAGGTGCAATTCTGAAATTTTTTGCTTTTTCCTGCTACTCTTAGCATGATAAAGAAGATTCAAAGAGAGTGAGCTGCCAGCTCCTTTCATTCAGTCAGTAGCTTCAATCATTTCTGGACGTTTTTCAATGGCAAAAATCAATGAATATTGTAAATGCACAAACAGTAATTTCTCCGCATTGCAAGGTGCAATTCTGAAATTTTTTGCTTTTTCCTGCTCCTCTTAGCATGATAAAGAAGATTCAAAGAGAGTGAGATGCCAGCTCCTTTCATTCAGTCAGTAGCTTCAATCATTTCTGGATGTTTTTCAATGGCAAAAATCAATGAATATTGTAAATGCACAGACAGTAATTTCTCCGCATTGCAAGGTGCAATTCTGAAATTTTTTGCTTTTTCCTGCTCCTCTTAGCATGATAAAGAAGATTCAAAGAGAGTGAGATGTCAGCTCCTTTCATTCAGTCAGTAGCTTCAAACATTTCTGGTATATGAATAACATGATGTTTTTCAATGGCAAAAATCAATGAATATTGTAAATGCACAAACAGTAATTTCTCCGCATTGCAAGGTGCAATTCTGAAATTTTTTGCTTTTTCCTGCTCCTCTTAGCATGATAAAGAAGATTCAAAGAGAGTGAGATGCCAGCTCCTTTCATTCAGTTAGTAGCTTCAATCATTTCTGGACGTTTTTCAATGGCAAAAATCAATGAATATTGTAAATGCACAAACAGTAATTTCTCCGCATTGCAAGGTGCAAATCTGAAATTTTTTGCTTTTTCCTGCTCCTCTTAGCATGATAAAGAAGATTCAAAGAGACTGAGATGCCAGCTCCTTTCATTCAGTCAGTAGCTTCAATCATTTCTGGACGTTTTTCAATGGCAAAAATCAATGAATATTGTAAATGCACAAACAGTAATTTCTTCGCATTGCAAGGTGCAATTCTGAAATTTTTTGCTTTTTCCTGCTCCTCTTAGCATGATAAAGAAGATTCAAAGAGAGTGAGATGCCAGCTCCTTTCATTCAGTCAGTAGCTTCAATCATTTCTGGACGTTTTTCAATGGCAAAAATCAATGAATATTGTAAATGCACAAACAGTAATTTCTCCGCATTGCAAGGTGCAATTCTGAAATTTTTTGCTTTTTCCTGCTCCTCTTAGCATGATAAAGAAGATTCAAAGAGAGTGAGATGCCAGCTCCTTTCATTCAGTCAGTAGCTTCAAACATTTCTGGTATATGAATAACATGATGTTTTTCAATGGCAAAAATCAATGAATATTTTAAATGCACAAACAGTAATTTCTCCGCATTGCAAGGTGCAATTCTGAAATTTTTTGCTTTTTCCTGCTCCTCTTAGCATGATAAAGAAGATTCAAAGAGAGTGAGATACCAGCTCCTTTCATTCACTCAGTAGCTTCAATCATTTCTGGACGTTTTTCAATGGCAAAAATCAATGAATATTGTAAATGCACAAACAGTAATTTCTCCGCATTGGAAGGTGCAATTCTGAAATTTTTTGCTTTTTCCTGCTCCTCTTAGCATGATAAAGAAGATTCAAAGAGAGTGAGATGTCAGCTCCTTTCATTCAGTCAGTAGCTTCAAACATTTCTGGTATATGAATAACATGATGTTTTTCAATAGCAAAAATCAATGAATATTTTAAATGCACAAACAGTAATTTCTCCGCATTGCAAGGTGCAATTCTGAAATTTTTTGCTTTTTCCTGCTCCTCTTAGCATGATAAAGAAGATTCAAAGAGAGTGAGCTGCCAGCTCCTTTCATTCAGTCAGTAGCTTCAATCATTTCTGGACGTTTTTCAATGGCAAAAATCAATGAATATTGTAAATGCACAAACAGTAATTTCTCCGCATTGCAAGGTGCAATTCTGAAATTTTTTGCTTTTTCCTGCTCCTCTTAGCATGATAAAGAAGATTCAAAGAGAGTGAGATACCAGCTCCTTTCATTCAGTCAGTAGCTTCAATCATTTCTGGATGTTTTTCAATGGCAAAAATCAATGAATATTGTAAATGCACAGACAGTAATTTCTCCGCATTGCAAGGTGCAATTCTGAAATTTTTTGCTTTTTCCTGCTCCTCATAGCATGATAAAGAAGATTCAAAGAGAGTGAGATGTCAGCTCCTTTCATTCAGTCAGTAGCTTCAAACATTTCTGGTATATGAATAACATGATGTTTTTCAATGGCAAAAATCAATGAATATTGTAAATGCACAAACAGTAATTTCTCCGCATTGCAAGGTGCAATTCTGAAATTTTTTGCTTTTTCCTGCTCCTCTTAGCATGATAAAGAAGATTCAAAGAGAGTGAGATGCCAGCTCCTTTCATTCAGTTAGTAGCTTCAATCATTTCTGGACGTTTTTCAATGGCAAAAATCAATGAATATTGTAAATGCACAAACAGTAATTTCTCCGCATTGCAAGGTGCAAATCTGAAATTTTTTGCTTTTTCCTGCTCCTCTTAGCATGATAAAGAAGATTCAAAGAGACTGAGATGCCAGCTCCTTTCATTCAGTCAGTAGCTTCAATCATTTCTGGACGTTTTTCAATGGCAAAAATCAATGAATATTGTAAATGCACAAACAGTAATTTCTTCGCATTGCAAGGTGCAATTCTGAAATTTTTTGCTTTTTCCTGCTCCTCTTAGCATGATAAAGAAGATTCAAAGAGAGTGAGATGCCAGCTCCTTTCATTCAGTCAGTAGCTTCAATCATTTCTGGACGTTTTTCAATGGCAAAAATCAATGAATATTGTAAATGCACAAACAGTAATTTCTCCGCATTGCAAGGTGCAGTTCTGAAATTTTTTGCTTTTTCCTGCTCCTCTTAGCATGATAAAGAAGATTCAAAGAGAGTGAGATGCCAGCTCTATTCATTCAGTCAGTAGCTTCAAACATTTCTGGTATATGAATAACATGATGTTTTTCAATGGCAAAAATCAATGAATATTTTAAATGCACAAACAGTAATTTCTCCGCATTGCAAGGTGCAATTCTGAAATTTTTTGCTTTTTCCTGCTCCTCTTAGCATGATAAAGAAGATTCAAAGAGAGTGAGATACCAGCTCCTTTCATTCACTCAGTAGCTTCAATCATTTCTGGACGTTTTTCAATGGCAAAAATCAATGAATATTGTAAATGCACAAACAGTAATTTCTCCGCATTGCAAGGTGCAATTCTGAAATTTTTTGCTTTTTCCTGCTCCTCTTAGCATGATAAAGAAGATTCAAAGAGAGTGAGATGCCAGCTCCTTTCATTCAGTCAGTAGCTTCAATCATTTCTGGACGTTTTTCAATGGCAAAAATCAATGAATATTGTAAATGCACAAACAGTAATTTCTCCGCATTGCAAGGTGCAATTCTGAAATTTTTTGCTTTTTCCTGCTCCTCAGCATGATAAAGAAGATTCAAAGAGAGTGAGATGCCAGCTCCTTTCATTCAGTCAGTAGCTTCAAACATTTCTGGTATATGAATAACATGATGTTTTTCAATGGCAAAAATCAATGAATATTTTAAATGCACAAACAGTAATTTCTCCGCATTGCAAGGTGCAATTCTGAAATTTTTTGCTTTTTCCTGCTCCTCTTAGCATGATAAAGAAGATTCAAAGAGAGTGAGATGCCAGCTCCTTTCATTCAGTCAGTAGCTTCAATCATTTCTGGACGTTTTTCAATGGCAAAAATCAATGAATATAGTAAATGCACAGACAGTAATTTCTCCGCATTGGAAGGTGCAATTCTGAAATGTTTTGCTTTTTCCTGCTCCTCTTAGCATGATAAAGAAGATTCAAAGAGAGTGAGATGTCAGCTCCTTTCATTCAGTCAGTAGCTTCAAACATTTCTGGTATATGAATAACATGATGTTTTTCAATGGCAAAAATCAATGAATATTGTAAATGCACAAACAGTAATTTCTCCGCATTGCAAGGTGCAATTCTGAAATTTTTTGCTTTTTCCTGCTCCTCTTAGCATGATAAAGAAGATTCAAAGAGAGTAAGATGCCAGCTCCTTTCATTCAGTCAGTAGCTTCAATCATTTCTGGACGTTTTTCAATGGCAAAAATCAATGAATATTGTAAATGCACAAACAGTAATTTCTCCGCATTGCAAGGTGCAATTCTGAAATTTTTTGCTTTTTCCTGCTCCTCTTAGCATGATAAAGAAGATTCAAAGAGAGTGAGATGCCAGCTCCTTTCATTCAGTCAGTAGCTTCAATCATTTCTGGACGTTTTTCAATGGCAAAAATCAATGAATATTGTAAATGCACAAACAGTAATTTCTCCACATTGCAAGGTGCAATTCTGAAATTTTTTGCTTTTTCCTGCTCCTCTTAGCATGATAAAGAAGATTCAAAGAGAGTGAGATGCCAGCTCCTTTCATTCAGTCAGTAGCTTTAAACATTTCTGGTATATGAATAACATGATGTTTTTCAATGGCAAAAATCAATGAATATTGTAAATGCACAAACAGTAATTTCTCCGCATTGCAAGGTGCAATTCTGAAATTTTTTGCTTTTTCCTGCTCCTCTTAGCATGATAAAGAAGATTCAAAGAGAGTGAGATGCCAGCTCCTTTCATTCAGTCAGTAGCTTCAATCATTTCTGGACGTTTTTCAATGGCAAAAATCAATGAATATTGTAAATGCACAAACAGTAATTTCTCCGCATTGCAAGGTGCAATTCTGAAATTTTTTGCTTTTTCCTGCTCCTCTTAGCATGATAAAGAAGATTCAAAGAGAGTGAGATGCCAGCTCCTTTCATTCAGTCAGTAGCTTCAATCATTTCTGGACGTTTTTCAATGGCAAAAATCAATGAATATTGTAAATGCACAAACAGTAATTTCTCCGCATTGCAAGGTGCAATTCTGAAATTTTTTGCTTTTTCCTGCTCCTCTTAGCATGATAAAGAAGATTCAAAGAGAGTGAGATGCCAGCTCCTTTCAGTCAGTCAGTAGCTTCAAACATTTCTGGTATATGAATAACATGATGTTTTTCAATGGCAAAAATCAATGAATATTGTAAATGCACAAACAGTAATTTCTCCGCATTGCAAGGTGCAATTCTGAAATTTTTTGCTTTTTCCTGCTCCTCTTAGCATGATAAAGAAGATTCAAAGAGAGTGAGGTGCCAGCTCCTTTCATTCAGTCAGTAGCTTCAATCATTTGTGGACGTTTTTCAATAGCAAAAATCATTGAATATTGTAAATGCACAAACAGTAATTTCTCTGCATTGCAAAGTGCAATTCTGAAATTTTTTGCTTTTTCCTGCTCCTCTTAGCATGATAAAGAAGATTCAAAGAGAGTGAGATGCCAGCTCCTTTCATTCAGTCAGTAGCTTCAAACATTTCTGGTATATGAATAACATGATGTTTTTCAATGGCAAAAATCAATGAATATTGTAAATGCACAAACAGTAATTTCTCCGCATTGCAAGGTGCAATTCTGAAATTTTTTGCTTTTTCCTGCTCCTCTTAGCATGATAAAGAAGATTCAAGGAGAGTGAGATGCCAGCTCCTTTCATTCAGTCAGTAGCTTCAATCATTTCTGGACGTTTTTCAATGGCAAAAATCAATGAATATTGTAAATGCACAAACAGTAATATCTCCACATTGCAAGGTGCAATTCTGAAATTTTTTGCTTTTTCCTGTTAATCCTAGCATGATAAAGAAGATTCAAAGAGAGTGAGATGCCAGCTCCTTTCATTCAGTCAGTAGCTTCAAACATTTCTGGTATATGAATAACATGATGTTTTTCAATGGCAAAATTCAATGAATATTGTAAATGCACAAACAGTAATATCTCCACATTGCAAGGTGCAATTCTGAAATATTTTGCTTTTTCCTGTTAATCCTAGCATGATAAAGAAGATTCAAAGAGAGTGAGATGCCAGCTCCTTTCATTCAGTCAGTAGCTTCAAACATTTCTGGACGTTTTTCAATGGCAAAAATCAATGAATATTGTAAATGCACAAACAGTAATATCTCCACATTGCAAGGTGCAATTCTGAAATTTCATGCTTTTTCCTGCTAATCCTAGCATGATAAAGAAGATTCAAAGAGAGTGAGATGCCAGCTCCTTTCATTCAGTCAGTAGCTTCAAACATTTCTGGACGTTTTTCAATGGCAAAAATCAATGAATATTGTAAATGCACAAACAGTAATATCTCCACATTGCAAGGTGCAATTCTGAAATTTTTTGCTTTTTCCTGCTAATCCTAGCAGGATAAAGAAGATTCAAAGAGAGTGAGATGCCAGCTCCTTTCATTCAGTCAGTAGCTTCAAACATTTCTGGTATATGAAAAACATGTTTTTCAATGGCAAAAATCAATGAATATTGTAAATGCACAAACAGTAATATCTCCACATTGCAAGGTGCAATTCTGAAATTTTTTGCTTTTTCCTGTTAATCCTAGCATGATAAAGAAGATTCAAAGAGAGTGAGATGCCAGCTCCTTTCATTCAGTCAGTAGCTTCAAACATTTCTGGTATATGAATAACATGATGTTTTTCAATGGCAAAAATCAATGAATATTGTAAATGCACAAACAGTAATATCTCCACATTGCAAGGTGCAATTCTGAAATTTTTTGCTTTTTCCTGCTAATCCTAGCATGATAAAGAAGATTCAAAGAGAGTGAGATGCCAGCTCCTTTCATTCAGTCAGTAGCTTCAAACATTTCTGGACGTTTTTCAATGGCAAAAATCAATGAATATTGTAAATGCACAAACAGTAATATCTCCACATTGCAAGGTGCAATTCTGAAATTTTTTGCTTTTTCCTGCTAATCCTAGCATGATAAAGAAGATTCAAAGAGAGTGAGATGCCAGCTCCTTTCATTCAGTCAGTAGCTTCAAACATTTCTGGACGTTTTTCAATGGCAAAAATCAATGAATATTGTAAATGCACAAACAGTAATATCTCCACATTGCAAGGTGCAATTCTGAAATTTTTTGCTTTTTCCTGCTAATCCTAGCAGGATAAAGAAGATTCAAAGAGAGTGAGATGCCAGCTCCTTTCATTCAGTCAGTAGCTTCAAACATTTCTGGTATATGAAAAACATGTTTTTCAATGGCAAAAATCAATGAATATTGTAAATGCACAAACAGTAATATCTCCACATTGCAAGGTGCAATTCTGAAATTTTTTGCTTTTTCCTGCTAATCCTAGCATGATAAAGAAGATTCAAAGAGAGTGAGATGCCAGCTCCTTTCATTCAGTCAGTAGCTTCAAACATTTCTGGTATATGAAAAACATGTTTTTCAATGGCAAAAATCAATGAATATTGTAAATGCACAAACAGTAATTTCTCCGCATTGCAAGGTGCAATTCTGACATTTTTTGCTTTTTCCTGCTCCTCTTAGCATGATAAAGAAGATTCAAAGAGAGTGAGATGCCAGCTCCTTTCATTCAGTCAGTAGCTTCAAACATTTCTGGTATATGAAAAACATGTTTTTCAATGGCAAAAATCAATGAATATTGTAAATGCACAAACAGTAATATCTCCACATTGCAAGGTGCAATTCTGAAATTTTTTGCTTTTTCCTGCTAATCCTAGCATGATAAAGAAGATTCAAAGAGAGTGAGATGCCAGCTCCTTTCATTCAGTCAGTAGCTTCAAACATTTCTGGTATATGAATAACATGATGTTTTTCAATGGCAAAAATCAATGAATATTGTAAATGCACAAACAGTAATTTCTCCGCATTGCAAGGTGCAATTCTGAAATTTTTTGCTTTTTCCTGCTCCTCTTAGCATGATAAAGAAGATTCAAAGAGAGTGAGATGCCAGCTCCTTTCATTCAGTCAGTAGCTTCAATCATTTCTGGACGTTTTTCAATGGCAAAAATCAATGAATATTGTAAATGCACAAACAGTAATTTCTCCGCATTGCAAGGTGCAATTCTGAAATTTTTTGCTTTTTCCTGCTCCTCTTAGCATGATAAAGAAGATTCAAAGAGAGTGAGATGCCAGCTCCTTTCATTCAGTCAGTAGCTTCAATCATTTCTGGACGTTTTTCAATGGCAAAAATCAATGAATATTGTAAATGCACAAACAGTAATTTCTCCGCATTGCAAGGTGCAATTCTGAAATTTTTTGCTTTTTCCTGCTCCTCTTAGCATGATAAAGAAGATTCAAAGAGAGTGAGATGCCAGCTCCTTTCAGTCAGTCAGTAGCTTCAAACATTTCTGGTATATGAATAACATGATGTTTTTCAATGGCAAAAATCAATGAATATTGTAAATGCACAAACAGTAATTTCTCCGCATTGCAAGGTGCAATTCTGAAATTTTTTGCTTTTTCCTGCTCCTCTTAGCATGATAAAGAAGATTCAAAGAGAGTGAGATGCCAGCTCCTTTCATTCAGTCAGTAGCTTCAAACATTTCTGGTATATGAATAACATGATGTTTTTCAATGGCAAAAATCAATGAATATTGTAAATGCACAAACAGTAATTTCTCCGCATTGCAAGGTGCAATTCTGAAATTTTTTGCTTTTTCCTGCTCCTCTTAGCATGATAAAGAAGATTCAAAGAGAGTGAGATGCCAGCTCCTTTCATTCAGTCAGTAGCTTCAATCATTTCTGGACGTTTTTCAATGGCAAAAATCAATGAATATTGTAAATGCACAAACAGTAATATCTCCACATTGCAAGGTGCAATTCTGAAATTTTTTGCTTTTTCCTGTTAATCCTAGCATGATAAAGAAGATTCAAAGTGAGATGCCAGCTCCTTTCATTCAGTCAGTAGCTTCAAACATTTCTGGTATATGAATAACATGATGTTTTTCAATGGCAAAAATCAATGAATATTGTAAATGCACAAACAGTAATATCTCCACATTGCAAGGTGCAATTCTGAAATTTTTTGCTTTTTCCTGCTAATCCTAGCATGATAAAGAAGATTCAAAGAGAGTGAGATGCCAGCTCCTTTCATTCAGTCAGTAGCTTCAAACATTTCTGGACGTTTTTCAATGGCAAAAATCAATGAATATTGTAAATGCACAAACAGTAATATCTCCACATTGCAAGGTGCAATTCTGAAATTTTTTGCTTTTTCCTGCTAATCCTAGCATGATAAAGAAGATTCAAAGAGAGTGAGATGCCAGCTCCTTTCATTCAGTCAGTAGCTTCAAACATTTCTGGACGTTTTTCAATGGCAAAAATCAATGAATATTGTAAATGCACAAACAGTAATATCTCCACATTGCAAGGTGCAATTCTGAAATTTTTTGCTTTTTCCTGCTAATCCTAGCAGGATAAAGAAGATTCAAAGAGAGTGAGATGCCAGCTCCTTTCATTCAGTCAGTAGCTTCAAACATTTCTGGTATATGAAAAACATGTTTTTCAATGGCAAAAATCAATGAATATTGTAAATGCACAAACAGTAATATCTCCACATTGCAAGGTGCAATTCTGAAATTTTTTGCTTTTTCCTGTTAATCCTAGCATGATAAAGAAGATTCAAAGAGAGTGAGATGCCAGCTCCTTTCATTCAGTCAGTAGCTTCAAACATTTCTGGTATATGAATAACATGATGTTTTTCAATGGCAAAAATCAATGAATATTGTAAATGCACAAACAGTAATATCTCCACATTGCAAGGTGCAATTCTGAAATTTTTTGCTTTTTCCTGCTAATCCTAGCATGATAAAGAAGATTCAAAGAGAGTGAGATGCCAGCTCCTTTCATTCAGTCAGTAGCTTCAAACATTTCTGGACGTTTTTCAATGGCAAAAATCAATGAATATTGTAAATGCACAAACAGTAATATCTCCACATTGCAAGGTGCAATTCTGAAATTTTTTGCTTTTTCCTGCTAATCCTAGCATGATAAAGAAGATTCAAAGAGAGTGAGATGCCAGCTCCTTTCATTCAGTCAGTAGCTTCAAACATTTCTGGACGTTTTTCAATGGCAAAAATCAATGAATATTGTAAATGCACAAACAGTAATATCTCCACATTGCAAGGTGCAATTCTGAAATTTTTTGCTTTTTCCTGCTAATCCTAGCAGGATAAAGAAGATTCAAAGAGAGTGAGATGCCAGCTCCTTTCATTCAGTCAGTAGCTTCAAACATTTCTGGTATATGAAAAACATGTTTTTCAATGGCAAAAATCAATGAATATTGTAAATGCACAAACAGTAATATCTCCACATTGCAAGGTGCAATTCTGAAATTTTTTGCTTTTTCCTGCTCCTCTTAGCATGATAAAGAAGATTCAAAGAGAGTGAGATGCCAGCTCCTTTCATTCAGTCAGCAGCTTCAATCATTTCTGGACGTTTTTCAATGGCAAAAATCAATGAATATTGTAAATGCACAAACAGTAATTTCTCCGCATTGCAAGGTGCAATTCTGAAATTTTTTGCTTTTTCCTGCTCCTCTTAGCATGATAAAGAAGATTCAAAGAGAGTGAGATGCCAGCTCCTTTCATTCAGTCAGTAGCTTCAATCATTTCTGGACGTTTTTCAATGGCAAAAATCAATGAATATTGTAAATGCACAAACAGTAATTTCTCCGCATTGCAAGGTGCAATTCTGAAATTTTTTGCTTTTTCCTGCTCCTCTTAGCATGATAAAGAAGATTCAAAGAGAGTGAGATGCCAGCTCCTTTCAGTCAGTCAGTAGCTTCAAACATTTCTGGTATATGAATAACATGATGTTTTTCAATGGCAAAAATCAATGAATATTGTAAATGCACAAACAGTAATTTCTCTGCATTGCAAAGTGCAATTCTGAAATTTTTTGCTTTTTCCTGCTCCTCTTAGCATGATAAAGAAGATTCAAAGAGAGTGAGATGCCAGCTCCTTTCATTCAGTCAGTAGCTTCAAACATTTCTGGTATATGAATAACATGATGTTTTTCAATGGCAAAAATCAATGAATATTGTAAATGCACAAACAGTAATTTCTCCGCATTGCAAGGTGCAATTCTGAAATTTTTTGCTTTTTCCTGCTCCTCTTAGCATGATAAAGAAGATTCAAAGAGAGTGAGATGCCAGCTCCTTTCATTCAGTCAGTAGCTTCAATCATTTCTGGACGTTTTTCAATGGCAAAAATCAATGAATATTGTAAATGCACAAACAGTAATATCTCCACATTGCAAGGTGCAATTCTGAAATTTTTTGCTTTTTCCTGTTAATCCTAGCATGATAAAGAAGATTCAAAGAGAGTGAGATGCCAGCTCCTTTCATTCAGTCAGTAGCTTCAAACATTTCTGGTATATGAATAACATGATGTTTTTCAATGGCAAAATTCAATGAATATTGTAAATGCACAAACAGTAATATCTCCACATTGCAAGGTGCAATTCTGAAATATTTTGCTTTTTCCTGCTAATCCTAGCATGATAAAGAAGATTCAAAGAGAGTGAGATGCCAGCTCCTTTCATTCAGTCAGTAGCTTCAAACATTTCTGGACGTTTTTCAATGGCAAAAATCAATGAATATTGTAAATGCACAAACAGTAATATCTCCACATTGCAAGGTGCAATTCTGAAATTTTATGCTTTTTCCTGCTAATCCTAGCATGATAAAGAAGATTCAAAGAGAGTGAGATGCCAGCTCCTTTCATTCAGTCAGTAGCTTCAAACATTTCTGGACGTTTTTCAATGGCAAAAATCAATGAATATTGTAAATGCACAAACAGTAATATCTCCACATTGCAAGGTGCAATTCTGAAATTTTTTGCTTTTTCCTGCTAATCCTAGCAGGATAAAGAAGATTCAAAGAGAGTGAGATGCCAGCTCCTTTCATTCAGTCAGTAGCTTCAAACATTTCTGGTATATGAAAAACATGTTTTTCAATGGCAAAAATCAATGAATATTGTAAATGCACAAACAGTAATATCTCCACATTGCAAGGTGCAATTCTGAAATTTTTTGCTTTTTCCTGTTAATCCTAGCATGATAAAGAAGATTCAAAGAGAGTGAGATGCCAGCTCCTTTCATTCAGTCAGTAGCTTCAAACATTTCTGGTATATGAATAACATGATGTTTTTCAATGGCAAAAATCAATGAATATTGTAAATGCACAAACAGTAATATCTCCACATTGCAAGGTGCAATTCTGAAATTTTTTGCTTTTTCCTGCTAATCCTAGCATGATAAAGAAGATTCAAAGAGAGTGAGATGCCAGCTCCTTTCATTCAGTCAGTAGCTTCAAACATTTCTGGACGTTTTTCAATGGCAAAAATCAATGAATATTGTAAATGCACAAACAGTAATATCTCCACATTGCAAGGTGCAATTCTGAAATTTTTTGCTTTTTCCTGCTAATCCTAGCATGATAAAGAAGATTCAAAG